>NC_084621.1:61422404-61423855 GCF_033978795.1 Nerophis ophidion | reverse complement strand
AAGGCCAGACTTCCCTCTCCCCAGCCACTTCATCTAGCTCTTCCCGGGGGATCCCGAGGGGTTCCCAGGCCAGCCGGGAGACATGGTCTTCCCCGTGGCCTCCTACCGGATGGACGTGCCCTAAACACCTTCCTAGGGAGGCGTTCGGGTGGCATCCTGACCAGATGCCCGAGCCACCTTATCTGGCTCCTCTCGATGTGGAGTACTAGCGGCTTTATTTTGAGCTCCCTTCAGAGGGCAGAGCTTCTCACCCTATCTCTAAGGGAGAGCCCCGCCACACGGCGGAGGAAACTCATTTCGGCCGCTTGTACCCGTGATCTTATCCTTTCGGTCATGACCCAAATCTCATGACCATAGGTGAGGATGGGAACGTAGATCGACCGGTAAATTGAGAGCTTTGCCTTCCGGCTCAGCTCCTTCTTCACCACAACGGATCGGTACAACGTCCGCATTACTGAAGACGCCGCACCGATTTGCCTGTCAATCTCACGATCCACCCTTCCCCCACTCGTGAACAAGACTCCTAGGTACTTGAACTCCTTCACTTGGGGCAGGGTCTCCTCTCCAACCCGGAGATGGCCCTCCACCCTTTTCCGGGCGAGAACTATGGAGGTGCTGATTCTCATTCCGGTCGCTTCACACTCGGCTGCGAACCGATCCAGTGGGAGCTGAGGATCCCGGCCAGATGAAGCCATCAGGACCACATCATCTGCAAAAAGCAGAGACCTAATCCCGCGGCCCTCAACAACTTGACTGTGCCTAGAAATTATGTCCATAAAAGTTATGAACAGAATCGGTGACAAAGGACAACCCTCACTGGAAACGTGTCCGACTTACTGCCAGCAATGCGGACCAAGCTCTGACACTGATCATACAGGTGTATGATCGGACCGCCACAATAAGACAGTCCGATACCCCATACTCTCTGAGCACTCCCCACAGGACTTCCCGGGGGACACGGTTGAATGCCTTCTCCAAGTCCACAAAGCACATTAAAAATGTACCTGGTAAATTAAACATCTGCCTTGTTTTTCATGAATACTTGCGCCTACTACGCTACTGTGTTTTAAATGCGGTCATTATGGGGGTTCTATGAGTTTTATGAGGTAGTACATTCTGGAACAAGTTTGAGAACCACTGCGAAAATATGTAGAACTAGGGACACAGGTCACACTCTCCTCCTCACAAAATTCTCGACATTGAAAGCCAGATTTTTTTTTTAATATGAATACACTTGCATTGTTAAACGACACGTGTTATTCCCAATCACCTTCCTGGTTACGAGGTCTGCAGGAAGAAGGGAGCGGACATAAGCTAGCCGCCTAGCTACTTACCATACTGTGTTGTGTCGGGGTCCGGATGGAAAGTGAAGTGGGCAGCATGTCTACGTTGTGTTTTGGTGTGGGAGCTGCCGCTCGGTGACGGTTTCAGCAATGCGGGTCCAACAAAGC
>NC_084621.1:61359904-61417404 GCF_033978795.1 Nerophis ophidion | reverse complement strand
TTCTTCAACCGATTCAAACCCTTCCACCTTTAACACATTCCACCATTCTGGAAATTCAAACTACCTTTTTACCAAATACAAAAAAATTCCAAATATTCCCGAAATTCCCCAATACCATTTACTACTTCAACATTTCTTGCCCGATTTAAACAATTCTAGCACCAACCAAATTAAGCTCATTCAGGACATTCATGTTCCTAATCGTTTTCTAAAAATCCCGCTTTTCCCAAAATTCCCAAATTTTCAGGAAGTTCCAATTTAAATGAATTGGACATTTTTACAAGTTGTACAATTCCCACATTTTACAACCTATTCAAACCATTCATTGTGGACATTCAAATAAACACCTTCCCAAGTTCTAAACCAAATTCCGCTTTTCCTGGAAATTAACTCTTCAACAGTCAAACTATTCCAAAATTCAAACCATTTCAGCGTTTAAACCATTTTAACATTCAAACCATATCAGTTCAGCATCAGCTTTTCAACATTCAAACCATTCCAACATTCAAACTATTCTAACATTCATACTACATTCTGTCAGCATTTCAGTTCAACTTCAGCATTGGAGCATTCACACGCGATTTCTTCAGGAATTGCCTCTTCTTGTTGTGTATTGGTATTTTCTATTATATTTTATTTATTATTTATTCCTTTATAGTGACCTTGAAAGGGTTTCATTTATATTTTCCTCTTGTAAGTGAGCTCCTGTGTCAAAATATTCCCCTTGGGGATCAATTAAGTCTGTTTAAGTCTAAGACCGACAATATGACCACTTCAATACATGCTCAATGTAATCGAGGAAACATCCTGGACTGAACCTGTTATTGCTTGGATTTAGGAGACGTCACGTCTGGCTCACATGCCGCCCATTTACTATGCGTGGTGGTCAATACTTTTAGACCTCCACCCCAGATCACACCTCAATCCAACCCACTTCTCCAAAGTGGGCTGGCTCATCGTGGAGGACAGAGTAAAACAACTTGCACTGAGCCTAGTCTATAAAATCCGCTACACCTTCTTGATACCGAAGTACATGTCAAATTACTTCCTTAACGTAAATGACCGCCATAACCACAACACCAGGGGGAGCTCCACAAACCACGTTAAACCCAGATTTCGATCTAACAAAGGTCTTGACTCATATAAAAGTAAGTGCATCTCTATATTCCTTCAAAACCGCTCTAAAACAACACCTCCAGGCAACTTCAACACTTTACTAATACCCTCCTCCATTCACATCCCAACTCCCCGGATTATAAACAACTCAAATGTACTTCTAATGTATATACTTGTTCTTATGCTATCTGAACTCACTATGTTCTCTGCTGGCTGTACATGTCCTACTAAATAAGACCTACACTGTTTCAATGTCCACATTTCTCTGTTGATGCAATTGTTGATGACTGGAGTTCTGATATCAACCAAAGCTCCTCATCCCACCCCCCGGATTGTAAATAATTCAATGTATATACTATGATGATTAACTTGTGTGATGACTGTATTATGCTGATAGTATATATTTGTACCATGAATTGATTAACGTGGACCCAGACTTAAACAAGTTGAAAAACTTATTCGGGTGTTACCATTTAGTGGTCAATTGTACGGAATATGTACTGTACTGTGCAATCTACTAATAAAAGTATCAATCAATCAAAGCTAGCGCGATTTTCTCTTACTGGTTGATATAGGCGGCATTTAGCCTTTCTCGAAGGAAAATTTCTCATACTTGTGTTGTGTTTGGCTGTACAAATCGTTCAAATCGCAAAAAGAAAACATTTCTCCAGAGTTCCTCGAGTGGTAATTAAAGAGGGCAGAAAGGGAGATTTTATGAAACAACAAAAAGAAAAATGGCACAGACTAGTTCAAGGGAGCAGTTAAAGAACGCACAAGTTTGCAGTGATCACTTCAGTAAAGGTTTGTTAAATATAGTTTCAACATTTATCATTTCCCACTTAAGAATTATATTGATTAATATTTGTATTTCCTAAACAGGTTCGCCTCGAGTGTTTCGAACAGCACCAACTCAGCCAGTCTAAGAAAAATAAATCAAATCTGAGCAAAACCTAAAAGAGTTAAGCTTTTACCAAAGACAGCCATCATATATCACACTTAGAGAACATACACAATGTTGACATCGATAATCATATTTAAGATAAAGACGGGGGAAAAAAAAGATTTGTCAAGTGATATCAAGGATTCAATCAATCAATCAAAGTTTATTTATATAGCCCTTAATCACAAGTGTCTCAAAGGGCTTCCCAAGACATATTGACAACCTCAGCTAAGATCCCACATCAGGGCAAGAAAAAAACTCAACCCAATGGGCACA
The DNA here is from genome assembly GCF_033978795.1 of Nerophis ophidion. Lineage (NCBI taxonomy): Eukaryota > Metazoa > Chordata > Actinopteri > Syngnathiformes > Syngnathidae > Nerophis > Nerophis ophidion. The sequence goes on along the minus strand of NC_084621.1, from coordinate 61,415,072 downwards.
ATGAGAAACTTCGGAGGTGACCGCAGATGTGAAACTTTTCGAGGTAAAGGGAAGGTGGGACACCAGCGGGTAGTTTACCATGAGGTCAGGATCGAGGTTAGGTCTTTTGAGCAAAGGAAGAATAATCACTTTTTGAATGCTAGGGGAACAGTGCCAGAGGAAAATAAGTTTATAGTATTTAGCACTGATGGTCCTAATATCACAAACAGCTCCTTGATACGTTTGCCAGGAAGTGGGTCAAGTAAATATGTTGTTTGTTTCGTCCCATTTACACATCGCAGGAGTTCCTCTAATGATATTTCATCAAAAAGAGAGATACTATTTTGGAGGGGAATATCCGTTGTATAGACATTCGTATCTGTGTTAATAGACCACAGTTGTAGCTGGGACACCTTGTCTTTAATCTCCTTTCTAATGAGTAAAATGTTCTTATTAATGAAATTCATAAACTCACGGTGGCAGAGGAGTTAGTGCGTCTGCCTCACAATACAAAGGCCCTGCAGTCCTGGGTTCAATCCCAGGCTCGGGATCTTTTTGTGTGGAGTTTGCATGTCCTCCCCGTGACTGCGTGGATTCCCTCCGGGTACTCCGGCTTCCTCCCACCTCCAAAGACATGCACCTGGGGATAGGTTGATTGGCAACACTAAATTGGCCCTAGTGTGTGAATGTTGTCTGTCTATCTGTGTTGGCCCTGTGATGAGGTGGCGACTTGTCCAGCGTGTACGCCGCCTTCCGCCCGATTGCAGCTGAGATAGGCGCCAGCGCCCCCCGTGTGGGTTCATTTATTATTTGTGTAAGACCACAGCTACCAAGTAGTATGAAGCATGGAGGGTCTGATGGGGTAGTCATATGGATATTAAAATCCGACATTACAATTATATCTGCCGTTTGCGAGTAGCATGTTTTTCATAAAGTATGTACTGTAGATCTATTCCATTGCATAGTATGATTTTCTTCTCGTATTTGCTTTTTGCAGGATTTAAAGGCCTACTGAAATGAGATTTTCTTATTTAAACGGGGATAGCAGGTCCATTCTATGTGTCATACTTGATCATTTCGCGATATTGCCATATTTTTGCTGAAAGGATTTAGTAGAGAACATCGACGATAAAGTTCGCAACTTTTGGTCGCTAATAAAAAAGCCTTGCCTGACATCACCGGTGTGAGGGCTCCTCACAGCCTTACATTGTTTATAATTCGAGCCACCAGCAGTAAGAGCAATTCGGACCGAGAAAGCAACAATTTCCCCATTAATTTGAGCGAGGATGAAAATTTGTGTATAAGGATATTGATAGTGAAGGACTACAAAAACAAAAAAATATATAGATAAAATAAAAAGCGACGGCTCCGGGGGGCGGCAGTGTGAGCGTTTCAGATGTAATTAGACACATTTACTAGGATAATTCTGGAAGATCCCTTATCTGCTTATTGTTTTAATAGTGTTTTAGTGAGATTGTAAAGACATGCCTCAAAGTCAGATGGCTGCGGTGAACACGCCAGTGTCTCAGAGAAGCCGAAGAGCCAAGCTCACAGCTGACTTTTTTGACAGCTACTGCAGGACACATAATCCACTGATGTCTCTGGTAAGATATATATCACAATTTTCCCATCCAAAAACATGCTGGTTGACGTAGAGAAACATGTTCGCTTGACCGCTCTGTGTTAAAGCTTTACAACAAACAAAGAAACACCAGCTGGTTCTCGGTGCTATTGACAGCTGCAATACACCGCTTTCCACCAACAACATTGTTCTTTATAGTCTCCATTATTAATTGAACAACTTGCAAAAGATTCAGCAACACAGATTTCCAAATTACTGTGTAATTATGCGATGAAAGGAGACGACTTTTAGCCGTAAGTGGTGCTGAGCTTAAATGTCCCCTCCAACCAATGACGTCACAAACACATGTCATCATTCCGCGACGTTTTCAACAAAAAACTCCACGGGAGATTTAAAATTGTAATTTACTAAACTAAACCGGCCGTATTGGCATGTGTTGCAATGTTAATATTTCATCATTGATATATAAACTATCAGACTGCGTGGTTGGTAGTAGTGGGTTTCAGTAGGCCTTTAAACTGTTTTTGTACTCAGATAGCCATCTTGGCTTGGTTAACCACCTCTAGTTTTTACTTTGGGGAAGAAGTCACGTGACGGAATATAAGAAATAGTACATTGCCTCACATGCCGCTTTACAGCCAGGTGAAAGCGCTGTTCTGTCGTGTGTCAGTTTTTCCCCATTCACCGTGCTGTTGGTTTATTCAAATAGGTAAAACTGCATTATATGTTCCAATATACACGGCTTGTCTCAACATTTTGTTGTCACAGATGATACCGAGTCACGTCAAATCTCCTATGTACGGCAATATCAAGTTTCTGATACAACCATTTGTCATTTTCCATTTGGCAACACTGCTTTACATTTGATTACATTACATTTTCTTTTCATTAGTTTTGGCTGGTACCTTAAGACTCAGGTTTACAGCATTATATCCTCCATGATTTAAGATGTACTTTTTACAATACTGCAATCTGAAATGTAGTATTTTGCGGAATAGTTGACTTAGTACAGTGTTCAAAGTAAAAACAATACAAATAAAGAAATGGTCCAAAAATCTAAAACACCATCTAATAGTTGCAAAGGGAAAGTTTTGCAAATTAAAAATGTTGCAAGTTAAAAAACAAAAGCAAAATAAAAATATGGCAAAGGCCAAAAACAAAGGCATGGGACAAACTTCTCCATAGCTTTGCTTCCGTTAGCTTTATACACGCGTTCCTGGATACCTACCACCTCTACTGGGTAGAACGGAGAGCCTCTTGATTAGATTAAAACCCGCTGCCACCTAGCTGCAGGTGTATGTATTGTTCTAACATGAATACTACGGACACATAATCTCCAGGAGTCCCCGTTGCCCTATATGAGAAACAATGGATTAAGGTCGTATTGTGAGGCAGACGCACTAACCCCTCTGCCACCGTGAAGCCCACAATACGAAGGTCCTGCAGTCCTGGGTTCAAATCCAGGCTCGGGATCTTTCTGTGTGGAGTTTGCATGTTCTCCCCGTGAATGCGTGGGTTCCCTCCGGGTACTCCGGCTTCCTCCCACTTCCAAAGACATGCACCTGGGGATAGGTTAATTGGCAACACTAAATCGGCCCTAGTGTGTGAATATGAGTGTGAATGTTGTCTGTCTATCTGTGTTGGCCCTGCGATGAGGTGGCGACTTGTCCAGGGTGTACCCCGCCTTCCGCCCGATTGCAGCTGAGATAGGCGCCAGCGCCCCCTGCGACCCCAAAAGGGAATAAGCGGTAGAAAATGGATGGATGGATGGATGGATTAAGGTCATTGGGCATTTGAAAAAAACAAAAAACATGTGCAACTGGGATAGATTCTAGTATCCCCCACCAGAGAGGGACAAGCAGTAGAAAATATATGGATGAATAGTAAATATACGAGACACCTTTGTTCTTATTTATTTACAAAACTTTATTCATTTCCATTGCTTGTGGGTTCAAAATCTATTGTCTTTTTTTCCTTCTCTAAAAAGTATATACATTAGATACAAAGCTAAAAATAACCTAGATCATTAAAAAACTGACCCAACCCTAAATGTGGGAAACCCTACCCGGACTAAAATAACAGGGCAGTAGTGATATTGTATAGTGATTTAATAGTGACACTATTTTGTTTTTAAAGCAAACAAAAATTACCGTTTTCAGGTACTTGAAAGACCATAAAGTTTTATCATGAATAAGACAAGTGTTTTTTTTGGTATTGTTTAGCTTCATTATGAATGCACTCAACACTGGTCGGAATTACAGCAACTGATTAAAGGCAGAACTCCTGAGAATACAGTAGGTTTATTTATGATACACATAACAGATGATATGAGCAAAGAAAAAGGGTTGGAAAAAAAAAACCCAACGTTGCTATAAAATACTGTAGCTGTATTCAACTTGCTGAATATACATTTTTACTGCGATTATGTGTCTGTGTGTGTAGATACACACACATACAAGCATAAATACACACACATATACATATATATATAAATATACACATATACATACATATATATATATATACTGTATATGTATGTATATATATATATATACATATACATACATATATATATATACTGTATATGTATGTATATATATATATATATACATATACATATATATATGTACTGTATATGTATGTATGTATATATATATATATATATATATATATATATATATATATATATATATATATATATATATATATATATATATATATAAAATTAAACATTTTACATTGCATTTTCTTTTTTAATTTGGTTTTGCACACTCTGCCACATCTAGCATCCTGCCGCTGCTGCACATTTTGGCCAGATTCTATGGACAGAAATATGTTAAATCAGTGGCTTATTAAAAGATAGAGAGAGAAAGAGAGAGAGAGACAGAGAGAGAGAGAGAGAGAGAGAGAGAGAACAAACTATAACATTAAAAACAATCTTACATTAGCTGCTCGTATGATGCTGTTGGGAGACTGTAGGGCTGCAAGATCCGTTAGAATTTTCTTGAGATCATTGTTGCACTGACGTTCTGATGATGAAGAGACGTGATGCATTGTCATCGAAAAAAGCTGGGATCGAATCAGATTCTGGCACTGTCTGTGTGTGTGTGTGTGTGTGTTTACTTGGTTCTGGAGAACTGTGTGGCTTCAGTTGCAGGTACGGATGCTCTAGCAGCTCGGCAATAGATACTCGCTCTCGAGGATTTCGAACCAAGCACCTCTGTCCAAAAAAAGGTCATAACAACGGTTATTGACTTATGGTAAATGTAACTTAATAATTGTGTCCAATGTATTTAATTTGTGCATGTTTGCACGGACTGTATTAACGTTATTCAAAAACTACAACTGTAGACATATTATAGAGCTGTCTTTCATGTTATGTACGGTATGCTTTGTCCAAAATCAAGCTTCGAAGATTTGTCAACTCCTACCTTCCTTCCATAATTTAAGAAAGAGTAAGGACAGTTTTCAAAAATTTCCAAGGACTTTCAGTTTCTGTAATTTCTAAAACTTCTTCGGTATTCGAAATTAGACTAACACTTCAGTTAATGTTTATAATCCTTTTATACTGCTCAGTGCACCCTACTGATAACTGAAGATTACACAACCATCCATATTAATAACAAAATAGTTCGTTAACTGTGATAAAATAGGACAATTTCATATTTATTGCAGTTTGTAGCGGCTTTTTTTTTTTTAAACCAATTAACAGTCATGCAAAATTCCTACAGAAACTGAATTATGCAGTTCTTATTTGTGTAGGCACAAAATATGGGTCCATCTTCTAAAGCTTTATACTATATTTAATTAAATTTTATACATAGCACCAGAATACACAAATTGAAAACTAAAAATTGAAAACTGCTATTTTACTAAAATTAAGATTATGAAACTAATCTTATTCACACAACAGCGGGTAATACCTGTTTTTACCTGGTCGCTCATTTACAATTTTGAATCTGCTCTCTGCAATCACACATCTTTATTTTGACCATGTATTATTTTTGGGGTTTTTATTATAATAAAGCTGCGGCTGTCAAATATAACTGAGGAGGGGTGATTGCAATACAGTCGGATAGTCTGCGCCTGATTCTATCAGTGTTCATCAACAGCCCATGATTAAAATGTATCCGTCAGTCCCTCCAGGATTGCCTGTATATACAGCAGGTCTTTTAGAAAGTTTTAAACCATTGTTACTATAACAATCTACAAGATTAATATAGGTTGCCTCTCTCTCTCTTCCCTTTCATCTTTCGGTATTCCTTCTTTTTTTTTTTTTCATTTATTTATTTATTTTTTTATTATCTTTCTAGCTATCATTATATATACGTATTGTTGCATTTGAACAACTTTATTGTTGATAATAGAAGAAAACTATTGGTTTTGTTCATGATCAATAGCACTTTTTCTATTGGTATTTGTATTGCTCCAGTTTTAGTGTAAAAATGTTCATTGTCATTACTATATTATTTATTTCACTAACTGCTTATTTGCTATCACTTTTACGATCATATTTGTACATATTGTATGTGCTGGTGTTCTATTGTTGTTGTTGTTATTGTTGTATTTGCTGTTGTCGTTTTTGTCTCTCTGTCTAATCCCCCTCTTATCCCCACAATTTCCCCCTCTGTCTTCCTTTTTTTCTCTTTCTATCCCCTCCTGCTCCGGCCCGGCTGCACCAAATGATAATATAAATACATTTAATAAAGTCAAATTCAAATAAGGCAACAAGAGAAGTATCCTACACTTCTCTTATGTAAAGTAAATCTGAACAGCCGATATGGGCATCTACATCAACTATATTATAGATTTGCCTGAGAAGCTGGACAGGACAAAAAAAAAACCAACTATGTTTTTTTCAGTAACATTGAATCAACTTGTGATTTTATTATTTGTTATTAATGTTTTCAGTGTTCTTTGTAAACTTAACTGGACAAAGCACAGGTTTTCAACCCAAAAAATATAGTCTTAATGTTTTACTCGTTTTATACCACACAGACTTTAAAAGTAGACACTGGATGGCAGTAAAGGCACATACGTAGAGCTTTTTTTCAAATTACTGTATTGTTTAATTATTTATGACTGAAAATCATAATTATCTTTATTGTCAGCTATCTGCTCTGTCGTCCGCATGTTGTAGACATTCTCTTCGTATGTTTGTTTGCTGTGTTTTTCCATCTTGAACATTAATTTATGTTCCAACACATTTACCTTCAAATGTTAAAGGGGAACTGTAACGTTTTAGAAATTTTGCCTATCATTCTTAATCATTATGTAAGACAAAAAGAAGGATGTATTTTATTTTTAATGCATTCTGACTTGTAAATGTAAGTCCGCTTAAAATAAACTAAGTCAATGGGAGGTCCCCTATTCTGCCCTTAAAGCCCATCTAAATAACCATCAAAAAAACGCCCAACAATACTCAATTTACATTTCTTGAGTTCAACACAAACCAAGTATTAGTGATATAAGCTCCAAAGCAAAAACCTATTTATAACGGCTCTGTGATCAGAGAGCTAGCTTGTTGCTGCTATGTTGACATCATCGGCTGGTGAGCTGCTTTCTAAAAATATGCCTCTCACCTTGAAAGTAGAAGGACAACATTTGACAAGTTGGTCAACTTTGGCATCCAATTTTGACCCGGAAATGGCGAGAAAACAACAAAAAGACGCCTGGTTCCACCTTTTTTTTTTTTTTAATGAGGATTATGATTCATTCTTTATCTAAATGGAAATATATCGACATCCCAGTGAGAGCAGCCATTGTACAGTAAGTGATGTTTTATATTTTTTGGCTCACATGGTATCTGCAGTGTGTAATAATTATAGTGATGTTGTCAAATGAAATAGCAAATGTGATGTGTTTTTGAAATGAATGCGCGGAATACATATAACTATTACATGTTACTATGAATATGCCTGTTATTAGTTTGACTTATCTTGGAGATATAAAAAGTAAAATTAATATATAAATACATGTAAACTAGAAAGTGAGGACGCTAGTGTGTTGCTAACTATTTATATCCTACATTACACAGAAGGGTTAGTGCAAATGGCAGCTATCCCCTTTGAGCAATAAAGGGTTGATATATTGTTACATGTTGCTGTTTCTGCTTTTTTATAAACACAAGAAACAAACATAAGTTATGACAGTTGACGTGGGCTCTTGAATGCCACTTAGAGACAAACTGGATTAGAAAAATGACACAAACTGGAAAAAACGGGCGGTGAAATTGCGGGCATAAGACAGAGTTGCGAAACCGTGCATTATTTGCAGTAATTAGTTGAATTTGCCAGAATTGCCGCAGTCCCAATCTCAGAAAGTCTTAGAGGGACTGATTAGATGGTACCTTGAAGTTTGTATTTTATGGTCTTTTACCTTCAACACATCCAGCAAATCCTTTTCAGCGAGGTCAGGAAAGTCGATCTTATGGGAGGGATCAATGATGGCATGTAGCTTGGTGATTTGATGGGTGATGCTTTGAAATGGAGTCTTCCCATAGGTCATAAAGTACAAAATACATCCAAGGGACCACACATCCCCTTTCGGACTTATCTTAAAGACAAAGAATACAATTAGCCCACACCTCTGAAACCAGAATAAATCAACTGAGATAAAAGTACTTTTGAGCATGCTTTTCCACGTTGTGCTGAAGTGTCTTTAATGGCCTCAGGGGGCATATAGTTCAGCGTTCCAACCTGGAATTGAGAAACAACAGCAATGCATTACTATACTACAGTTAAACTCAAACTGTGGTATGTGTACCACTAGAGGTGCACAGGTTCCACCAAGTGGTACACCAAATGATTAATTAATTGAAGTCCAATGTTTTATTTTCCCATATTCAAACAGTTTTACAGCTCAAACTGTGTATAATGTTAGCGTGGCCTAATATATTTAATATAATTGTTAAATAAAACCTCTAACTTGTGTTTTAATGAATACTTTGGCTTACTATGCTACTGTATTTTAATGGTATTATTGTTAGAAAAATTGTGTGTAAATTATCAAAAAACTTTCCACTGTCTGAGTTTCCATTGAACAGATGAGACCTGTCTTTGTTCCACCAAGCAAGGTCTTGGAAGATTCCACTGTGTACGTTGGAATTACACGGGAGGGGTTATCCATTGTCCTCAAAGACCTGACGAAGCTGAATCCAGGACGAGCCCAAGCCCGAGTCATCATCTTCTTTTGTCTTCAATGTGACCAAAAACAATGACTGTTTACATACACCCCATTCCTGTTTTGACATGTGTTGTTGCGTAAACATTGAATATCTAAATAAAAGAGGAGACGAAAACCTTTTCGTCAGAGCATGGTGCAGGAACTGTACAAGGTGTACAGGGGCCATGTCTCTCCTCAAGATTGAGTCCAAATTTAATTCTGTCTCTGTTTGATTCCTTGCCTTTTTGTCTTGTTTAATAGATGTCATTAGTGTTTGAACCTGACAATTATGTTGGTACTTGGAGAGCCAAGTTTTTTCTGAGGTGGTACTTGGTGAAAAAAGTTTGAGAACCATTGCTCTACTATATTCACCCAGAACAAACATTCATTCACTTCTCAATGCACTAAAACCACTTACTTGGGAATCTTTCATGATGCTTGTCACATCTGGTTGGATTCGATTTGCAATGCCAAAGTCTATCAGCTTCAGTGATGCATTCACGATTACAAAATTAGCTGGCTTCAAGTCACTGTGGACGATGCCTGGCATGAAACAAACCACAAAGAACGAGTGGGTAGAAATTTAGATAAATAATAAAAACTAACTAAAAGTATACAGATGAAAAGAGAAACTACCATGTTGGTGGATAATATTGACAGCTTCTAACATATTCTTCCAGTAAAACTTCCTCTCAAGTGGATTCACAGTCTTTCGGTTCCGCAGCCATGTGTTTAGATCCAGATTTCCACACTCCATCAGCATATAAATGTAGCTGTTTGTTATTTCACTGAAAACACAACCAGCATAGCATTAACGGGGGCCAGGAACTGTTGTAGCGTACACTTTCACAAGTGTATGTATTTGTCTTTCCCAGTCACTCCTTGTAATCATCCATCCATCCATTTCAAAACCGCTTGTCCCTTTTGGGGTCGCGGGTGGTGCTGGAGCCTATCGCAGCTGCATTCGGGCAAAAGGCGGGGTACACCCTGGACAAGTCGCCACCTCATCGCAGGGCCAACACAGATAGACAGACAACATTCACACTCACATTCACACACTAGGGCTAATTTAGTGTTGCCAATCAACCTATCCCCAGGTGCATGTTTTTGGAGGTGGGAGGAAGCCGGAACCAGGAGGGAACCCACGCAGTCACAGGGAAAACATGCAAACTCCACACAGAATGATCCTGAGCCCAGGATTGAATGCAGGACTACTCAGGACCTTCGTATTGTGAGGCACATGCACTAACCCCTGCCCACCGTGCTGCCCCATTGTAATCATGATATTGAAAATCCACAATTGCCATAGGACATTTTTTTAAATTTAATTGAGTTATCTGTAGACAATGGAACTTATTTCCTTAAAGTATACTGAACAAAAACATATATGCAAGACTTTTGTTTTTGCTTCCATTTTTCATGAGTTGAACTCAAAGATCTAAAACGTGTTTTAAAACATTTTTACTATATAAACAAAACACGTATTGCTTTTAAAAATTGTTCACAAATCTGTTAGTGAGCATTTCTTTTTTGCCAAGATAATCCATCCCACCTCACAGGTGTGGCATATCAAGATGCTGATTAAACTGATAATTTTTGCACAGATGTGCTTTAGACTGCCCACGATAAAAGGCAACTCTGAAATGTGCAGTTTTGCTGGTCTTTGGGGGGTCAGAAAAGCAGTCAATATCTGGTGTGACCACCATTTGTCTCAGGCAGTGCAACACATCTCCTTTGCATAGAGTTGATCAGGTTGTTGATTGTGGCCTGTGGAATGTTGTTCCACTCCTTTTCAATGGCTGCGCAAAGGCAGGAACTGCAACACGCTGTCGTATACGCAGATCCACAGCGTCGCAAACATGTTCAATGGGTGACATCTAGTGAGTATGATGGCCATGCAAGAACTGGGATGTTTGGCTTCCGGGAATTATGTACAAATCCCTGCAACATGGGGCCGTGCATAGTCATGCTGCAACATGAGGTGATGGTCTCGGGTAAATGGCACAACAACGGGCCTCTGGATCTCGTCACTGTATTCCGTTTGTTGTCTACGCCTGCCTATGCCCTAACCCCACCATGGGCCACTCGAATCACAACGTTGACATCAGCAAACCGCTCCCCCACATGACGCCACACACGCTGTCTTCTATCTGCCCCGAACAGTAAAAAACAGGATTCATCCGTGAAGAGATCACCTCTCAAACGTGCCAGACGCCATCGAATGTGAGCATTTGCTCACTTAAGTCGGTTACGACGACAAACTGCAGTCAGGTCGAGCATACAGATGAGCTTTCCTGAGACAGTTTCTCACAGTTTGTGCAGAAATTATTTGGTTATGCAAACCAATTGTTGCAGCAGCCTTCTGGTGGCTGGTCAGAAGATCATGGAGATGAACCTGCTGGATGTGGAGGTGTTGGGCTCGTGTGGTTACACGTGGTCTGCGGTTGTGAGGCTGTTTGGATGTACTGCCAAATTCTCTGAAACGCCTTTGGAGAGAGCTTATGGTAAGGAAATTCACATTCAATTCATGGGAACCAGCTCTGGTGGGCATTGCTGCAGTCAGCATGCCAACTGCACACTCCCTTTAAACTTGCGACATCTGTGGCTTTGTGCTGTGTGATTAAACTGCACATGTCAGAGTGGCCTTTTATTGTGGGCAGCGTAAGGCACTCCTGTGCAATAATCATGTTGTTCAATCGGCATCCTGATATACCACTCCTGTAAAGTGGGATTAATTATCTTGGCAAAGAAGAAATGCTAACTAACAAAGATTTAGACAGATTTGCCAACAACATTTGAGAGGAATATTTTTTTTGTGTAAATAGTGATAGTCTTAGATCTTAGAGTTCAACTCATGAAAAATGGTAGCAAAAACTAATGTGTTGCTTTTAATTTTTTGTTCAGTGTATGTGTACAGTACTTACTAGTCATAGAGCTTGATAATTTTATCGCTGTATTGCTGCAAGTGGTTCAGATGTTGGATCTCATTTTTGTAACTTTCTACAGTCTGAGTGTCTGCCTCCTCGAGGTCTACATATTTAACAGCATACAACTGTTTTTTATGATCCAGGACCTGGTATACCTAAAGAAAAGAGACGGCATGTTGAGAGAACAATCCAGGGTAATACTAATTACTACAGTTAAAAGTGAGGTTGCATTGTATTGTATCTTTTTCCTGTCATTATTTACCTTGCTGGATCCCCCTTGTCCAATCATTTTAAGAATGAAGAACTGCTTGCCTTTGATGGTTATAGTTTCATTCGATGGTGCAGCAAAGGAAGCCTGGTGGGAATAGAAAATTTAAATATAATTGCTGTCAGAAATCGTAAATAATTAAAGAAATAATAAATATCCGATTGTTCTAAGCAAGGTTTTCTTTTGGCACCAAATTAAATTTGCTAAATGAGTTTAAACTTGGTTGGTTGATCTTTTACTTTTAGTATTTTGTACTTCTATAGTGTTTTGTATATTGTACAGGATTGCTTATTATTTTTATTGGATAGTAAGTAGTCTGTTTATTTCAATTGTTAGTTTTTCCTTTTTACCTCTTATGTCATTTATTTCACCCCATATTTGTTCCCACTACCGCACCTTAAGTTGGAGTCTTTAATTTCATTATATGCAAATATAATGACAATAAAGTTCATTCTATTCTATTGTATTTTATTTTATTCTATTCTAATTTTTTCAGACTCATATGCAAAATAAGCATTAGGGATTGTGAGCAATCTGAAGTAAACCTTTTTTTTGTGTTGTAGTCCATAGCATAAAAATAATTAAGAAGTAGTACATTTTTGTTTTATAAACATTTGTACATTTAGTATACAAGTAGGAGATATCTCCATACCACTTTTTCACTTCTAATATGATACCTAAATTGGAGCTCTGAGTATTGGCCGATATCAATCCAATACTTTATTAGCATGAATCATACAAACCTATTATTTTGTAATGTGGAATGTTAGAAAATGCTTGATCAAGTGAAATTACTCATACTGAGAACAATGGTAAGTATTAAAAATACTAATCTATTTATTATGCCCCTCTGGAATGGACTTATTCCGTCTTTAAATTGAAGTGGAGTAGTCATTTTTTGGGTGATACTTAGTGGCCACGTTAATTCAGTAAGTTAAGTTTATGACGTAGTATGTTGAATGATGCGGACACAATTGTTACTGGATATTTTCTAAAGGCGTTCACAGATTCAAATGTGCGGTGGGCAGACGAGGACTCTGCTGGAAATGTCCCCAGTCATCTGAGTTTCCATAGACAGGCACACTGTGAAATTTGTATTTCTCTGTGCATTTATTTTTCTGTCATGGTGCCGGACAGTGTTGTCGAGGAAATGGAGCCGCTCTACCTGCTTGTTATGCTAAGTTGTGAACTAAAACGACTATATGTGTAGCCATTAAAGAGGACCTAGCATACAAAAACAACTTAGCTTACCTGTTTCTACCTGTTTTTGTGTATTTGGGATCTGCATAAGTCCTTAAAATGTGAAATTAAACCACGGAGGCATGGCAGACCTATTTATAAAACCTTACTTTATCTTTTTCCAAACAAACCGCTTGGAATGTGCCCAATTTGTTTTTTCCCCAGTTGTGACATCAGCGAATATCTCCATATATTGTAGAAAATTGCCCGAAAAGCTATGCCATTGTAGTCCGACCTAGTCGATAAATTCCTTCTTTTTCCTGTGTCTTTTTGTTGTGGATCAGGCTGGCTCAATCATGCACATGCATCCTCCGCTGTTGCCATTTCTAATTAAAAAGTAGCGTATAATTCTAACTAATATTTGTCCGTAGATTCGATATGGAAGCGCTGAAAATTACAAAAAGGCTGACGGGGAGAAGACGCAGTCAAAGTGGAGGCACGTTAATAAGACCGCCCACAAAACAGCGCATCCTGGAGACGGTCAGAAAAGCGGCTTGAAGATGCTCTACAGCAAATAATCTATGCAAAATCTTGACCAAAGAACTACCGTTTCATGTTATGTAGACCACTGAAAAGTGTTTTAAATGTAAAAAAATTAAATAATTGAAATGCCTCAAGAGATGAAGAAGGGGAGTATTGTTGGCTATAAGCTGCTATGAGCCAAATGTTGCAGAAAACGGCCGATCGGTATCACATGTAATAAATACATGTTTTTGTTTGACACGAGTGCACAGAGCAGAGACTGCGCTGTCATTAAATATGAGCTTTGCGTGGGCAGGTATGGCGGAGAAACACTTTGGGTATACACAAACCTCTGTGGACCCCGTACAAAACTTTGTTTTGTATTGAAATTGCTGACTTTTTGATCTCTTTTGGATTTGTGGTCGTGTGTTTTGGTCTGAGAGTATTGATCAAACCTCGTTTAAAACATGTAGTGCTAAATTTGACCAGTAGAGGGCAACAACGCTAATAGTAATAAGTCACATACAATGTTTGGTGTGTGAACGTTGTGTAATTTCTATATGTTTAAACATTTGTAGTTTTTTGTGTGAATATATTAACATTAAAACTATTTTCTTTTTTTAAAATACATAATGGACATTATTTATGTAAAATACACGAATGATGTTATACTTTAGTTCCGTTTTTTTTATGGTTGTATTTTCAGTCAAACTTAAATGAAGGAATAAGTGTAAAGAAATGAAACTGACAGTGCAGTGTGAAAGCTGATGTGTTAACACTGCAATTAACTAAACAAAGTCTCAAAGAAGTATAACCTGCGTAGGCACTTTCTGACTAAACATCCACATTTTGATGTCCGACCCCTGGGTCTTTGAGGCTTTGAAACTGAAGCCCTCTTCATTATGTAGTTGAATAGCTCTTGTGTGCGTTCTTTCCGAGTATGTTTGGGCATTAATAAGCATCCACCTGGGAGACTGTTTCTTTAAGTAATATGCAACTACAGTATAATTATTGATATGATGTTTGTTTATATTGACAAATGTTGGGTTTCAAACTTCAATATTGTTCAGTTACGGACACTTTTTACGTATGTCTAGCTTGCATGCTATGTGAATTATATTTATATAGCGCTATTTCTTTAAGAAAACCAAAGTGCTTTACATAGTAAAACCCATTATCTACATTTAAGCTACATTTAAACCAATTTGGGTGGCATGGAGAGAAAGGTAGGTGGTGTCCTTCCCAAGGACACAACGGCAGGGACTAGGAATCGAACCTGGAACCCTGAAGTTGCTGGCATGGCCGCTCTACTAACTGAGCCACGCCGTAGAAGAAATTTGGCTGTCGACTGACTCTCAAGCCTTGCACAAGTAAATGTGCTGGAGGACTGCTTGAATCTGCGATTTTAGATGCAAGCTGTAATCCGATACTTGATATCATTACCGAATAGTTACACCTCTAGTATAAGTTACTGTTGGATATAGACATACATTTCCAACAAATCTAGAGTAAAGAAATTTAGAGCATAATATTGTTCATCTTTGTGTTACACACTGTATGCCATGGTGACAAATGTCTCAAGGAGCTGTACCTGTGGAGTCTGAAAACCTGATACTTGGTTCAAAGGCGTGCATGGCTGCTGAACAGGTCCAATTCTGTGTGGTGGAACTGTGGAGGAATATAACACTACGGGCTCCCTCTTTACAATAGGTGTAACAAAGCTGAAGGAGAGAGAAACAGAATTTTAAAAAAGTCTTGTTTTACAGCAACAAAGTATAGCATGGTAATTCACACAACACAACCCTAATTTTCGTGTAACGATTCATATTATCAAGTACTGTAATTTCCAAGGCAAAAGCAACCCTCCTCCCAAATAATAGGTGTTTTTAATCAAACTTCCTTGTCAATATACCTGTTAGCATATGGGTTTCTGTCGTTGTTTGGAGTCTGGCAGACCATTTGTGGATTTGATTTTGATGGACGAGGGAGAGACGGAGTTGGGAGTGAGTTCCGCGCACTTGAAAGCAGTTTGGGAGCAGGTGGTGTTACAGGCTTATCCTAAAAAAAAAAAGCCATATTTTGAAATGTAAATAATTATAATTAAATTAGTGTCAACCAAAGTTATGGGGTTAAACATATTGACGAATGTGTTATGTGATGTATTTTGTCGCAAACATTGTCCACTCCTGAATGAAAGTGTGGCATGACTAGTGATTTAGACAAGCCCCAGTAAGAGGCATGAAAGTTGATGTCACGTTGCTTCAGAAACAACTCAAAACTATTTAATACAAAGTATATGGAAAATATTTGACCTCTGGAGAAACATGATCCATCTGAGTTGGTATTTTCCACTCTGAAACACCCTCCTTGCTGGCAGGTTTGGGCGGCTCCACTGTTTGGGCGACAGAAACTCGAGCAGGGTGCTGTGGCTCCTGATTCCCACCAAAAGTTGACACATCCATTTCAAAATCTAGAAGATAGCAAGTTTTGAAAACCCAAAGTCAAGCAGGATGCAAACAAGACCTTTATAACCATATGACCCATATGACAAATACCTGTGTGGACTTGTTCCCTCTTAGTGGGAACAAGTTGTTTCTCTCCAGTTTTTAGGTTCCGCAGAGCTACTTCCAGGAGATCAGCTGGTTGAGCTTTTAATGACTGGGCTTTGAGAAGTATGGAAGTCGCCCGACTCACATTTCCTTAATAAAAACCCTTTCAATTAATAGTCATGTCATACTTATACATTCAGTTTTAAGATACATACAGTATGTGTCAGATTCATAAATAGGAAAGCAATTAAAAAGGAATGAAAGTCAAAATCAGAAAACATCACACAGTAGTTACAATTAATGAGCTACAATACCTTGAGAAACCTCAAACTGAGCATGTGCAATGTGGACAAACGCAAAGGCTTTGCAGTTTGACCTTGCAACTATGAAATAGTCTTCAGCTTCCTCAGGGTCATCCATGCTTTGAAAACAAAAAAGAAAATCAAATGCAAAATACATTTTAAGAAAAAATAAATACAGTAGTTTGTTTAAGGTGGTTGTGTTTTGGAGACCACATCGGCAACTAACTATGTACGCATTTTTATTATTCTAAATCCAGATGCCCGTCATTTTGGTTCTGAATTCAGGGATTTGGAGATGTGTCCCAATACCTTTGGCAATTTAATGTATCATAGGTAGATCTCACAAAAGTGAGTTACCCCTCGCTTCTCAGCAACATTTTCTTATTACAGTATGTCTTTTATGTGACGATACTATAGAAATAAAGCTTGGTAGTCAGTATACAGCTTACATATATAAGAGCCTAGATTTATTATTATGCACTGTAAATGACTCAACATAGAGCCATTATTGTCCAAAAAGTTTGCAACACAAGTAAGGACCAAGGTTAGTGAGTGTCGCCTTTTGTCAAGCATAGTGATGGTAGCATCATGGACCGGAGTACAAAGGGATTAAGGCAGTGAGTAATAGATTTTAAAAAATGGCACTCAAACTGAATTTTGACACCTTGGGCACAATTTGAACGCAGTGGGTAGGGCTGGGCAATATGGACTTATTTTTCCCCCTTTACCCTGTACTTTTTTTTTCATTACAAAAACAAATGCAACCTCTACTTCCCTCTTAAAATTGAAGTGCCGGGTATTTTTGGGTTTAAAAAAATAAAACACCATTTGTAGTTTGTAACAAAAGGAGGCAGACTTGTTATCATTCATATTCAAAGTTGTACCAATTTCAAAACACAAAACAAATACAACATATTAAATAATGGAAATGTATTGTATAACCCAGGCTTAATTATGTAGTGTACTCACTTGTGTTGCCAACTACTTTGACAAAAAAAAATGAATGTCACACAAAAAGCAGTCATTAAGGTATCGTAAAAACAGCCTGTAGTGCGTGTCCAAACTTACCCCTTGAGTTCTGCATATCTGACCAGTATTCTTGCGTAATTTGAGTTTTTGCTGTATTGTCTTATAGGCAGGCGGGAAAAGACTTTGGAATAATAGTCCTTGATCTTATTTAGGAAGTTGATATCTGTATGAGGGTTTCCTCTTTTTTCCAGGTTTACCAGGTAAGCCCAACATGACTCAGGGGAATTTGAATTGATGACCTGTTCAAAATTATAAGTTACATCTGAAAAGAAAAATCGAAATGTCCATCAAGCATAAAATACATACATTCCTAGTCCCAATTTTCTCTGTATACTGGGAGGCAAAATGTAAAGCCATAGATTTTAATTGGGCTCTACTACCATTATCATTTCGTGTGTCCTTTGTATCACGTGAATGCAGAAGTGTGGTGGTGGAATCCACAGAGCCCTGGTCATCCAAAGGGTGATGATCAGGAGTTACTGATGTTGACTGCAAACAACAAACAAAAAGGTAGCGATTAACAGTTTCTTCTTCAGCAGCTTTTATGACAAACCTGAGCTGTGCGCTTACAGCCAGCACTACAAATACTAAAAGAGGAATGCAGCATACTAACTGGGGCGGGGTAAAGGCAAGGGCTTTACCATACGTATCATGATACTTGAGTCACCGTACAATACAGTATTGCGATATTCTACTTAGTTCATTGATAAATTGAAGATGCATCTTAAAATTTGCTTTGTATATTCAGTATGAACACCATATGAATAAAAATGACACTATAATTCAGTCCAAAAAATTGAAATAAAAAAAGTAGTTAATGTTTTCCAATTGTACACAAATTGGACCAAGTTTCTTGTCACTTAAATGTAAAAAAAAAAGCCCTATACTTCTTGTACTGCTTGGCTCATTACTAACGCCGCACAGGAAAGTAGTAGCAGTACAGCGACACTTTGCAGTGCGGCGGTGCGGAAATCAACCTTGAGTTACAATTGTCCCAAGACATGACTTTAAAAAAAACATGTATTACTCGGACATAAAGACATAAAGAAGGGGAACTATGTTAATATTAGTCTTTCTGACTTAAACATTGATACAATGATGGATACTCATGTTAAACAATGCCAAAGCATCAAATCATAAGGTTGATGTATTTTGGCGTAAGCTTGCACGTCGTTTTGGATGCCGCTGCTTGCGGTTTTCTGCAGTCTGGCTACGTCATCTGGCAGAGGGGGGGAGCACTGTAAGTAAAGCCAGCTAAGTTTGAGGAAACAAGAAAAGGTAGACGTAGTGACTCCAAAATCAGTCTATCGTTTGAAATTAAAAGCATCAGTTTGGTACTTGTCTGACACGCTTACAGAGTTCCTAAATGCAACGTTGTGAATGGTTTAATAAAACAGCAGATTTTAAGGTCATAAACTTGATGGGTCTCTCTATACGCAGCATTAAAGCATCTAATGTATTAAGCATCTACTGTAATAGGGCGGTCCACAAAAAATATGGCTACCCAGCTCCACTCTCTGGGGAGATAGGGTCCACCACTGATGTCATTTGACACATACACGCCGCGTGTCCTTATACCAGTCCTTCTCAAATAGTGGGTTGCAACGATGGTGACCTCGGGGAACAGGCTTTTTTTTTTCAGTGCCAGACAGTGATGAAGCGTATGTAGCACTTGGTTTCAATTTAACAATGGTGGGAGACATTGTTAAGACAAGTGTGTTTTATTTATTGTTAAAAAGCTCACAATGTTATGCAGAGGTATGGCTATAACAATTTTATAGACAAGTTATAATAATTATAGTCACTGTGGAGAATGGAAAGAGGCGCGAAATCTTTTCTTCTTCCTAGGGGGGACGTAATACAGCTCAGAGACAGCTTCTTTCCCAAAGCTGTCACCATGTTGAACTCTAACTTATAATAAAAATAATTCACCCCCAGGGTTTCCCACACATTCATTTATTTGATGCGGCCCGCCATGAAAGAATTACGGTCGCCGCAAAAAAAAAAGAAAATAAATAAATATTTTTTTTAAGAATTAAAAAATTGTTTGTTTTTTTCCCCGGCTTTTGACTCGCTCGACCGCTCATAAAAGCAATGGGACTCTGTCTATGAATAGAGATTGTAGTTACATGTTATATAAATATGTATATAAATATGTACATAAAGTGTTGTAGTTATATTCCCACTCCGCGTTATTCTTGGTCATCGCCGCCGCCACTGCCAAATCCCCCCCCCGCCCACACCACCACAAATAAATGCCGGACCTGTGGGAAACACTGCACCCCTATACAATATCATGCCCTAATACCCTACTGTGCAATACTACCCTTCGAGTGCAATACGTCCGACGCTGATTGTTATTTATTACTTCGGTACTCTTGTCTTGTTCTGTATATTGTACAGTATTTTGTATTTCTATAGTGTTTTGTATATTGTACAGGATTGCTTATTATTTTTATTGGATAGTAGTCTGTTTATTTCAATTGTTAGTTTTTTTCCTTTATTACCTCTTGTGTTATTTATTTCACCCCATATTTGTTCCCACTAACGCACCTTAAGTTGGAGTCTTTAATCTCGTTATATGCAAATATAATGACAATAAAGTCCATCCATCCATCCATTTTCTACCGCTTATTCCCTTTCGGGGTCGCGGGGGGCGCTGGCGCCTATCTCAGCTACAAAGTCCATTCTACTTAATTCTAATAAAAATTTTTGGAGAAACATTGCCTTATACACACATGATCTGACTCCTACAGTATGATCAAGTATTTTCATCTAATAACACCGACGTGTGACGTACAGTGACATAAATGCTGGTAAGAGCAGCTTTTTTGTGTAACTCTACCAATCTAAGAGTGTGCAGCTGTATCTAACGTTGTGATCCGGTGAATCTATATAATGTTTATGAGGTTTTCTTTCGATCGTGTCTGGAAAACAAATAATGGTTTGATTGATACTTTTATCAGTAGATTGCACAATACAGTACATATTCATCATTGTCACCGACGTCCCACTGGGTGTGAGTTTTCCTTGCCCTTATGTGGGCCTACCGAGGATGTCGTGGTGGTTTGTGCAGCCCTTTGAGACACTAGTGATTTAGGGCTATATAAGTAAACATTGATTGATTGATTGATATTCCGTACAATTGACCATTAAACGGTAACACCCGAATAAGTTTTTCAACTTGTTTAAGTCGGGGTCCACGTTAATCAATTCATGTGATATCTAAGGTGTAAATGTAACACTACATTTTAAAAAGAAAAAATATGATTTAGGGGAGGGCAAGGCATGGTTTCATTTGCAATCTGCGAACACCTCCACAAACAAAAGCAGAAAGCAGGTTATAAATATGACTGTGGAGCAAAATTTACACATTATCCAGACTACAAGGAAGTGTTTTATTTGCAGTGGTGTACGGTGCGACACATTTACACTCAAATGCAACTAAAAATAGACCGTGTAACTTTAAGAAAAAGAAACTGTCGCACATGTGCGAAAAGGGATTTCAACCCCTTCATTGCATTTTGCTCCCTCAATAAATCCATCTAAATTTCATAAAACTACAGTAAAATGTTTGCCCATTCATATATCATGTTTGAAATAAACTTAATCCATAACCACATGGACTGTGATTGACCACTCGCGCTGAGAGCTGTGTGTATCGCCAAACCCTACATCGTTAGCGACTGTGTGAGCACAGATTAGGAATGTTCTCTGTGTTTAATTGAGCGCTACAGTAGGCTGTCACGCCAAATTTCTTCCCCCCTACAAAAACCTTACCCCCCATTTACTCCCGGGGTCATGTTTCCTCTTACGTCACACGTTTCCTTTTACGTCACACTTCGGCTTTGACTGCCCGTAGCTGGAAGAATACTTCGCTGCTGGAATCTGAAGAAATCGATTAACACGATAAAAAAATTCTCTATTCCTTCATATCCTCAAGTTAATTTGTCCGATTAATACAGACGTTTTGTTAACGCTATATTATAAAAATATAACGCTATATTATAAAAATACAGACGTTTTGTTAACGCTACATTATAAAAAATAAATTTAAAAAACTATTTACAAACACAAGCTATGGGATGACGTGAGAGGAAACGTGAGAAAACGTGACCCCGGAAGGTTTTTGTAGGGGGAAAGTTTTTGTAGGGGGAAAGAAATTTGCCGTGACATGGCCTTTTGATGACATTGTGTCTATTTGTATGAGTGCACATGTGTACCTTGTTTGAGTGTTAAAAAAGAAATTGTGATATTAAAAGACACAGAGTTTGCATGTCCTCCCCGTGAATGCGTGGGTTCCCTCCGGGTACTCCGGCTTCCTCCCACCTCCAAAGACATGCACCTGGGGATAGGTTGATTGGCAACACTAAATTGGCCCTAGTGTGTGAATGTGAGTGTGAATGTTGTCTGTCTATCTGTGTTGGCCCTGCGATGAGGTGGCAACTTGTTCAGGGTGTAGCCCGCCTTCAATGAAGTAGAGATAGGCTCCAGCTTCCCCCGCGACCCCAAAAGGGACAAGCGGTAGAAAATGGATGGGTGATATTTAAGACATTTCATATTTCTAAAAATTTTTTCTGTGCTACTATTTTTTTTCATTTGGTAGCACCGGTGCTACTAGTGAAAAATCTAAGCGTACAGCCCTGAATCGTAGATTACAATCATCATAAATCCCCTTATTATTATATTGTTGGAAACAGTATGGCGATAGATTGCCATATATTTCCCCCCAACCCTGTTACTAACCGGACAGTTGACAATATCTCCAACAACTTTCTTTGACGAGGATGGCACAAACTTTGTGCTTACGCTGGAATCAGATGCTTGCCTGAAACACATTGGCACCACATCGCACATCACATGGTGGAATTTGTGCGTCACAAATTGAAATGTATAATCTTCACCATCGAACAGGTGGAGGCAAAAAAATGTGCAAGTGGTCACTTGGCTAAATCTGGGACTACTACATTTCGTGCCATTTAATGTGTACTATGTGTGCTGATATGACAATAAGGTTCCTTAAATCCTTAAAAAATACACAATAACAAAAGCATTTCAATATCTAGCCATAACATGTCAATGACGTGAGCCTTTAATTTCCTGTTTGTGCCAGTAAAAGCACCATAAATTTGGTAGAAAAGTGCATTTGTGAGTTTATAGGTCACTTAGGGTTGTCTTAGCTCATCTAAAAGAGTGCTATTTCTTTTTCTTCTGCAACAAACTCATCCAAATTGACTGCACCTCATGAAAAGGGAAATTGTTACAGAACCCCTAATACAATGGTAAGGTAAACACTGGATTAGGAGGTGTTTTTTTACAACTTTTGTTCAAATGCTCAAGGCTGTTAAAATTAGTTCATGCTATTGAATTCAGCAAAAATGTGTTGTAATGTTTGTTTTGTAACAAAATTACCGAGACAAATTCTTGATGGCTGATGCATCATTTTTGTTAGATAGCCTCTCAAGAAGGTAATGGTCATCATCATCTTTTTCTGAGATGGAGAAAGGAACAAGCGGAACTCTACCTGGCTAGAAAGAAAAGGATTATACAGTAACAATGTGTCGAAATGTACTACAAGTCTCAAGAATGAATTAAATTCTGACCAATACACCAGCCCTCTTGCGATAAGAACTCGACCTCCAATTCAGCAGGGAGTCATCGGACGAACCTCCAAGAGATTCCCTCCTGAAAATAAGGAGAGAGACAATATATGGTGCTTTTATAAACAAACAAAAATAAGCTGCTTTAAAAAGTTATTCTCTTCTTACCCCGAGTTAAAAATGCTTGACAGATGCAAATCACCTGTGCCATCCGACATCCTTCTTCCTTTTTGGAAGTCAGAATCCCTTTTAACAGATTCGTGTGTCGTACTGTTATAGAATACTGTCCAAAAAAACAATGGAAGGACAAGACAAAAAAACATATAAAATGCAAATGAAGCTGATGTATGAGAGAGGTCAGTGATACAGTATCAGAGCAAGAAAGTACATTCCTACATGCAGGTCAAACACAATACACTCTCACACTGAACTAAATTATTTGGGTAAATACAAATGCCAATTGTTTCCATAAATATAGAGTATGTAGACTGTTTAGGCAAATTAACTAAAAAATATTCTATCACACAATAAAATATGTAAACATGAACTCATTGAGCTAGGACAAAAAAAGATGAAGAAAATTCTTACGTAGTTTATTTCCCTTGTCCTCTGAAGGAACAATTTGATGCACTTGCAACCTCTGCAAAGCAGCCTCAATCAGCTCTTTTGGTTGGGCACCCAGTTCAATTGCATTCTGCAATATGTGCAAACCACTCTGTGTTTTGCCTGAATGACAGAGAAATACAAAATGTCAGATATGGGATCAGAAAATGTTTACTTAAATTAATAGCAAAGACGTACCCTGAGAATGTGCAAACTCTGCATGTGCAATATGGACAAATGCAAAGTTATGGCTGTGAGCTCTTGCAACATTAAAATTGTCTTCTGCCTCATCAACATTGTGAATTCTAACAAATGAAAAAACTTTATTAGTCAAATAATGTATTGAAAATGGGAAATAGAATGAGGTCACTTACACTTTCAGCTCAGCAAATCTGACCAACATTCTGGCATAGCTCTCATTTTGACAGTGTACTCCCAGTGGCAAATTGGAGAACACTCTATAATAAAAATTAATGAGTCGGGTGAGATGAGTATAATCCAAGTGAGGGTCCCCTTTTTTTTCCAGCTCCATCAAATATGAATGACAAGCTTCAGGCGACTTCGAGCTGACAATCTGATTAATATCGTCAGTGTCATCTAAAAGAGAAACAGTCAAAATGTATGAAATATGAACATACTGTCACACGTGAGACCAGTGATACATAACAAAAGGACCAATGTGCAGTACCTTCATTTAGATATTTTCTGATTTTGTTGAGCTTCTGACAAACCATGGCAAGTTTCTGCATTCTGTCTGTATGCTCTTCTTCCTCCATCTAAAATGATAGCCAAAATATTTAAATTGTTAGGTTTGCCTCTGCAGGGCAAACATTAGACCTGACAACTTCTTTAAAACAATTGAGATTTTGAGAGCGAGGCAAGTTCAACCCACGTTTCCATAATATGACAGAGTTTTCCGTACAAATAGGGAATTGTACAGACATACTATTGTGGTGTTGAGTTTATCACAATGGTAATTCAACGGAGTAAAATCACTGACATATCATCCATTTTCAATTTTCTACCGCTTATTCCCTTTCGGGGTCGCGGGGGGCGCTGGCGCCTATCTCAGCTAATTCAACGGAGTAAAATCACTGACGTATCATATATTTTTAAACTGCTGTCACACTGCTATCGTGCTGCCACTGCCTGGAGCTAACAGATGAACATGAATTAGATATATATACACTTTATATTGCATATAAGTATTTAGTCAGCCACCGATTGTGCAAGTTCTCCCAGTTAAAATGATGACAGAGTTCTGTAATTTTCATCATAGGTACACTATAACTGTGAGAGACAGAATGTGAAAAAAAAATGCAGGAATTCACATTGTGGGGATTCTAAATAATTTATTCGTAAATTATGGTGGAAAATAAGTATTTGGTCAACCATTCAAAGCTCTTACTGATGAAAGGAGGTTTTGGCTCAAAATCTCACAATACATGGCCCCATTCATTCTTTCCTTAACACGGATCAATCGTCCTGTCCCCTTAGCAGAAAAACAGCCCCAAAGCATGATGTTTCCACCCCCATGCTTCACAGTAGGTGTGGTGTTCTTGGGATGCAACTCAGTATTCTTCTTCCTCCAAACACGACGGGTTGAGTTTATACTAAAATAGATACATGGATGACTCACAATACGAAGGTCCTGCAGTCCTGGGTTCAAATCCAGGCTCGGGATCTTTCTGTGTGGAGTTTGCATGTTCTCCCCGTGAATGCGTGGGTTCCCTCCGGGTACTCCGGCTTCCTCCCACTTCCAAAGACATGCACCTGGGGATAGGTTGATTGGCAACACTAAATTGGCCCTAGTGTGTGAATGTGAGTGTGAATGTTGTCTGTCTATCTGTGTTGGCCCTGCGATGAGGTGGCGACTTGTCCAGGGTGTACCCCGCCTTCCGCCCGATTGTAGCTGAGATAGGCGCCAGCGCCACCCGCGACCCCGAACGGGAATAAGCGGCAGAAAATGGATGGATGGATGGATACAGCAGAGTATTGGGAGAATGTCATGTGGTCAGATGAAACCAAAATAGAAGTTTTTGGTATAAACTCAACTCATCGATTGTAGCTGGGATAGGCACCAGCGCCCCCCGCGACCCCAAAAGGGAATATGCGGTAGAATATGGATGGATGGATATATATATATATATATATATATATATATATATATATATATATATATATATATATATACTGTATATTGCACAGACTCTGGTCTGTGCAATATACAGTGCATCAGGACATAGTATTCACAGCACTTTGAGACAAGAGCTATAGTGGTGCATGCTTTTTGATTATGGTTTGAATTCATATGCAACAATTGCGACGACGCCTTTTTACTTTCAATTGAGTTTTGTCTTTTAATGCTTTCTGCTGGTGGTGTGCCTCCGGATTTGTTCAACGCAAAAAAATGTGCCATGGCTCAAAAAAGGTTAAAAAAAACACTGGTGTAACATAACAAAACCCTTCTTAAGACCTACCTCTCCTCGCTGGCCTTTGACCTGAGCTGAGTCTGCCCACTAGGCCACCATTTCTAGTCCTACACCCCCCGCCGCTTTAGTTAATTTTTTCTATTGGTCGCACTTTTTATTACTATGAGAGGGGTTAGTGCGTCTGCCTCACAATACGAAGGTCCTGCAGTCCTGGGTTCAAATCCAGGCTAGGGATCTTTCTGTGTGGAGTTTGCATGTTCTCCCCGTGAATGCGTGGGTTCCCTCCGGGTACTCCGGCTTCCTCCCACCTCCAAAGACATGGGGATAGGTTGATTGGCAACACTAAATTGGCCCTAGTGTGTGAACGTGAGTGTGAATGTTGTCTGTCTATCTGTGTTGGCCCTGCGATGAGGTGGCGACTTGTCCAGGGTGTACCCCGACTTCCGCCCGATTGTAGCTGAGATAGGCGCCAGCGCCCCCCGCCGACCCCGAAAGGGAATAAGCGGTAGAAAATGGATGGATGGATGGATTTTTATTTAACAAACGTTTTACTTTTTATTTTACCCCTTTTACCGTATTGCTTTTTGCACTATATTTTGTTCAGCTCATTATTTGTTTATGTTCTTTGTCTGTTTACTGTTTCATTATGGGTTTTTTTTTAACCTGTAAAGCACTTTGGTTCAATTTAAAAGTTGTTGTAAACGTGCTATATAAATAAAATTGACTTGACTTGACAAAATGTGGAAAAAGTGAAGCGCTGTGAATACATTCCAGATGCACTGTAAGTACTCTGCAATGTCCGGTAAGAATAAAAAAAGTAAATATATGAGGCAGAATTCATAAAACACAAAGCTAATAGCTGACAGGACTACCGATTGTCTTTGTTTACGGCCTGTCTGAAGCTAAAGTAGGTTAGGTTAGCGTATTGTAACACGAATTGACTGAAATACCAAGGTCACGTAACTTGACTTAGCGCAATGGGTAGCAGCATGTAATCAAACTTTAAAGAAAATTGTATCATATCTCACCGTATTTACGATGCCAGTAATTTTAATCCTTTTTCACTGAATTCGGTCGCTGAAGTCTCGACTTCAACTATTACTTTTCAAATATGCCACTTCCGTCCGGACTGCTTGTTGATTGGCTAGTTGACGCTGGGGGCAGTGACGTCATGCATGTTTAAACCAGGGGTGTCCAAACTTTTTCCACAGAGGGCCGCACACGGGAAAATTTAAGCATGCGGGGCCATTTTGATATTTTTCATTTTCAAACCATAACTTCCAAAGACATGCACCTGGGGATAGGTTGATTGGCAACACTAAATTGGCCCTAGTGTGTGAATGTGAGTGTAAATGTTGTCTGTCTATCTGTGTTGGCCCTGCGATGAGGTGGCGACTTGTCCAGGGTGTACCCTGCCTTCCGCCCGATTGTAGCTGAGATAGGCGCCAGCGCCCCCCGCGACCCCGAAAGGGAATAAGCGGTAGAAAATGGATGGATGGAACCATAACGAAATATATGGATTTTTTTTTTATCCTTAGGGCTCCTGTGGAGCATAGAGGGTCTCAGTCACTAACATGTTAAAAATCAGTCAAATTATTATTATTTTTTTTAATTTAATGCTTACAGTAAATCTCTATATCAACTTGAGGTTGATATAAAGTAAAACAAATAAGGTTGTATGCCTTTTCTGTCAAAGACAACTTTGTTTTTTATAGTAAAACTGAAATATGCAGTATATAGATAGATAGATAGATAGATAGATAGATAGATAGATGGATAGATAGATAGATAGATAGATAGATAGATATATAGATAGATGGATAGATAGATAGATAGATAGATAGATAGATAGATAGATAGATAGATAGATAGATAGATAGATAGATAGATAGATAGATAGATAGATAGATAGATAGATAGATAGATAGATAGATGGATAGTACTTTATTGATTCCTTCAGGAGAGTTCCATTGATTTTAATGATTTAATAGTTTTGAGTAATCACAGTGAAAAGTTAAATAAAATCCTACTAAATATATTTGAGATCCGAAAGGTTCCCCACTCATAAAGTGATACATTTTTATTAGTTTATTTTTTTTACTTTTAACATTGAAATTTCAAGATCAACTTTCGATATAGCTGTCGATTTTAAGTTTCAACTATTATTTTGTTTGTTTTATGCTCTTTTTTCAAAACGTTGATGTTTTTATATGGCAACCACGCAATATGTTTCCACATAAAACATTTTAAAGTGATAATTTTTAAGTAATAATTCATTATAACATAGATTTTTTTGTCCTTTTTTTTTGAGCAGTGGAAAAAAAAGAAAATAAAGACAAAAGGGAAAAAAATGCCTGCATGGCAGCTTTGTGTCAACATTGCCACTTTTTCCTCATTAGATTTCACCTCATTCTAATTTATTTTAAATGTTTTTATTTTTATTTTTGCAATACTATCAATTTTGCAATTTTTGCAGAATGTGTGGCGGGCCGGTAAACGATTAGCTGCGGGCCGCAAATGGCCCCCAGGCCGCACTTTGGACACCCCTGGTTTAAGCACTCACAAAAACGGCATTAAAGCAAATCGTATTTACCGTATTTCCTTGAATTGCCGCCGGAGCGCTAATTAATTTAATACCTTTTCTCACTCCTGCGCTTACCAAAGGCATGCGGTAAAAGTAAGCATGCGCTAATTATTTTAAAACCTCTTCTCACTCCGGCACTTACTTAAGGCATGCAGTAAAAATTTGAGTGTGATGTAAGCTTGGACCTTAAATCTTACTGAATAGCTCTTTATCTTCTTCCCTTTATGCGATTTCAAATTACCGGTATTGAAATCAGCCTCCTCCATTTTGAAAATGATGACAAGGGATGTGTCACTTGTGACGTCATAAGTTTGACCAGGCAGTAATACTAAGCATGCGCTAATTCTTTTGCGTAGCGAGTTTTGAGTAGTTCAAGGCAGGCGCATATATACTTATATGCCCTGCGGCAATTCAAGGAAATACGGTAGTTTTTGACAAAATCAGTCAATAATTCCATCCATCCATTTTCTACCGCTTATTCCCTTTAGGGTCGCGGGGGGCGCTGGTGCCTATCGGGCGGAAGGCAGCGTACACCCTGGACAAGTCGCTACCTCATCACAGTGCCAACAGACATAGACAGACAACATTCACACTCACATTCACACACTAGGGCCAATTTAGTGTTGCCAATCAACCTATCCCCAGGTGCATGTCTTTGGAGGTGGGAGGAAGCCCACGCAGTCACGGGGAGGACATGCAAACTCCACACAGAAAGATCCCGAGCCATGGATTGAACCCTGACTTCTCAGGACCTTCGTATTGTAAGGCAGACGCACTAACCCCTCTGCCACCGTGAAGCCTAGTCAATAATTATAACTGATAAATGTTTTGTTTTTTTCTATACATTAATGTATATAAAAAAACAAAACATTTACAAGCATTTAAGTCTCACCTTAAAACTCATTTGTATACTCTAGCCTTTAAATAGTCTCCCTTTTTACACCAGTTGATCTGCCGTTTCTTTTCTTTTTCTCCTCTGTCCCACTCTCCCTTGTGGAGGGGGTCCGGTCCGATGGCCATGGATGAAGTACTGGCTGTCCAGAGTCGGGACCCAGGATGGGCCGCTCGTCCAGGGCCGGGACCCAGGATGGACCGGTCGCCTGTGTATCAACTGGGACATATCCGCACTGCTGATCCGCCTCCACTTGGGATGGTTTCCTGCTGGCTCCACTATGGACGGGACTCTCTCTGCTGAGTTGGATCCACTTTGGGCTGGAGTCTCATGTTTGTGTTGGATCCACAATGGATTGAACTTTCACAGTATCATGTTGGAGCCGCTCGACATCCATTGCTTTCGGTTCATAGTCACCATTGTCACCGACGTCCCACTAGGAGTGAGTTTTCCTTGCTCTTATGTGGGCTCTACCGAGGATGTCGTTGTGGTTTGTGTTGTGGTTTGTGCAGCCCTTTGAGACACTAGTGATCATCCTCATCATCATCAATCTATATTGCAGACCTTAAGATCCATTAAACATATAAACAACACAATACAAAACATTAAAAACAAAACAAAACACTAAAACATTAAAAAAACAAAACAATAAAAAGAAACGTAAAGCCCAAATGTCAGTTTCTAACATACAAACATGTGTGCCAATGGTTCCACAGTCCAGATGAGTAGCTAACAGAACTGCAGCCAGGGTACGTTAACACAGTGATTATGTCATTTTCAGACTCAGATGCCCTACACATAAACTTATACATAAGGTTGCGTAGCAACGCTGAGGAAGTGGGCAACCCAACACTAACAAACATCTGGCTTGCACTGGCGCTTCTTGGAATTCCCAGGAGAAGCCTCATACAATCATTGTAAGCAACCTGCGGCTTCTGAAAGCTTTTCTGCTTATACTTTACCCATAGGGGGGCAGTATACAAAGGAGTGCAATCGGCTCTGAATAAGTTGATCTTTACATCATTTGTACAATAATAACATTTCTTTCTCAACATGTTGGCTTGGGCATACAGCATATGCCGCTGTCTGTATCGTCATCATCATCACCCAATAGATCAGTAATGATGTGCCCCAGATACTTAGTTTTATGACACACACTCAGCACCTTTCCTGACAGATAGAATGAAGGAAAAGAGAGATCCTCGTCTTCTCTTGTTCTACATATCATGATTGATTGATACTTTTATTAGTAGATTGCACAGTTCAGTACATATTCCGTACAATTGACCACTAAATGGTAACACCCAAATAAGTTTTTCAACTTGTTTAAGTCGGGGTCCACGTTAATCAATTCATGGAATAAATATATACAATCAGCATAATACAGTCATCACACAGGTAAATCATCATAGTATATACAGTACAATGAATTATTTACATTATTTACAATCCGGGGGGTGGTATGAGGAGCTTTGGTTGATATCAGTACTTTAGTCATCAACAATTGCATCAATAGAGAAATGGACATTGAAACAATGTAGGTCTTACAGTAGGATATATACAGCCAGCAGAGAACATAGTGAGTTCAGATAGCATAAAAGCAAGTAAATACATTAGAAGTACATTTTATTATTTACATTAGGTTATTTATAATCCGGGGAGATGGGCTGTAAATGGAGGAGGGTATTAGTAAAGGGTTGAAGTTGCCTGGAGGTGTTGTTTTAGAGCGGTTTTGAAGGAGGATAGAGATGCACTTACTTTTATGCCTGTTTGGAGTGCATTCCACATTGATGTGGCATAGAAAGAGAATGAGTTAAGACCTTTGTTAGATCGGAATCTGGGTTTAACGTGGTTTGTGGAGCTCCCCCTGGTGTTGTGGTTATGGCGGTTATTTACGTTAAGGAAGTAGTTTGACATGTACTTCGGTATCAGGGAGGTGTAGCGGATTTTATAGACTAGGCTCAGTGCAAGTTGTTTTACTCTGTCCTCCCCCCTGAGCCAGCCCACTTTGGAGAAGTGGGTTGGAGTGAGGTGTGATCTGGGGTGGAGTTTTAAAATTAACCGGTCTATCTTATTCTGGGATGTTTGGAGTCTAGATTTGAGGGTTTTGGAGGTGCTGGGGTACCAGGAGGTGCTAGCGTAATCGAAAAAGGGTTGAATGAGAGTTCCTGCTAGAATCTTCAAGGTGCTTTTGTTGACCAGAGAGGAGATTCTGTAGAGCATGGGTGTCAAACTCTGGCCCGCGGGTTGCCGTGTAATTTAATTTGGCCCTTGAGGTAATATCAAATTAAGATTACAGCTGGCCCGCCAGTATTATACAGCAGCGATGCCTCTGTAACACTGCATTCACCGCTGATACTCGTACTTGCCAACCCTCACGATTTTCCCTGGAGACTCCCAAAGTTCAGCGCCCCTCCCGAAAATCTCCCGGGGCAACCATTCTTCCGAATTTCTCCCGATTTCCACCCGGACAACAATATTGGGGGCGTGCCTTGAAGGCACTGCCTTTAGCGTCGTCTACAGCCTGTCGTCATGTCCGCTTTTCCGCCATACAAACAACGTGCCGGTCAAGTCACATAATATATGCTGCTTTAACACACACAAAGTGAATGCAATGCATACTTGATCAACAGCCATAAGGGTCACACTGAGGGTGGCCGTATAAACAACTTTAACACGTTTACAAATATGCGCCGCACTGTCAAGCCACACCAAACAAGAATGGCAAACACATTTCGGGAGAACATCCGCACCGTAGCACAACATAATCTCAACAGAAGAAATACCCAGAACCCCTTGCAGCACTAATTCTTCCGGGACGCTACTATATACACCCTCGCTACCACCAAACCCCGCTCCCCCAATTTTTATTTACATTTCATTTGATATGCCATTGATATTTTTTACTCATTATTATTATTATTATTTTTTATTATAATTTGAAACTCGATTTTGTATGTGACTATAAAGCTACATAAGCCTTGCTTGTTTAATATTCTATTAAAAGGTTAATTTGTTCAACCTTGGCCCGCGGCTTTGTTCAGTTTTAAATTTTGGCCCACTTTGTATTCGGGTTGGGGCTTCACGGTGGCAGAGGGGTTAGTGCGTCTGCCTCACAATATGAAGTTCCTGCAGTCCTGGGTTCAAATCCAGGCTCGGGATCTTTCTGTGTGGAGTTTGCATGTTCTCCCCGTGAATGCTTGGGTTCCCTCCGGGTACTCCGGCTTCCTCCCACTTCCAAAGACATGCACCTGGGGATAGGTTGATTGGCAACACTAAATTGGCCCTAGTGTGTGAATGTGAGTGTGAATGCTGTCTGTCTATCTGTGTTGGCCCTGCGATGAGGTGGCGACTTGTCCAGGGTGTACCCCGCCTTCCGCCCGATTGTAGCTGAGATAGGCGCCAGCGCCCCCCGCGACCCCGAAAGGGAATAAGCGGTAGAAAAATGGATGGATGGATGGATGTATTCAAGTTTGACACCCCTGCTGTAGAGGAATCTCATTCTTTGGTTGAGCTTTTGGTCATGATGACACTCTTCTTTGCATTATATTTCACATCAGATTTTAAACCATAATCTGTACATATATTCAGCGGCTGTTGAAAGCCAGCACTGCTAGGAGACAGGATGGCTAAATCATCCGCATACATCAGATGATTAACCACAGTATTACCAAGTACACATCCTGTTCTACAGGTATTGAGCTGGACAGACAGTGTTAATTTTGTATTTAATCCATCCAAAAATGTTGTGACAAGTAATTGACACAAACATGCAATGAAATAACCAAATACAAGAAAACAGCTCCTTAACACATAAAATTTCCGACACTTTTTCATTCCTTGAAGGCAACGTGCATGCGGTGTTTCCTAGTTCCTGCTCCTCCCAGCTCCAAGATGGCAGCCGCTCGACGAGGATGAGCGACGCCACACTGGAGTTCTGTCATGAAACAGCACCTGACAATGCAGCTTTTACTACCCTTGTGTTGACATGGCGCTCATTTAATACCTAGCTACTTGTTTTGTCACCTGCCAAGACCGTTGAAGGATCGCTACGGAACATGCTTTTCTGTTGGCTAAGCTAGCAAGCTGCGGTAGGCAAATACATGAACAAAACGGTTATGCGTTCGAAATGTTGCTGTGGCCTGGAAAGATTGCTATTATTAATGCTAAAACCCAAACGGACACCCTCAAAATGTCTTAATGTATATCTTGTGAAAGGTTGCATGCTGTTCTCTTTGCTACATGCATTCGGCTATTTGCTCTGGTTGCATGTTTTGGTCACATCTTTCTGCATTATTATATGCAAAGTCAAGATCACATTTCTAATATTGACTATTTTCCCTCCTCCAGAGCAGTTTTACCACCATGGCCATCACTCAGTTTCGTCTATTTAAAATCTGCACCTGCCTAGCCAGTTTGCTCTCTTTCTTCAAGAGATTAATGTGCAGGTAAGTAATAAGCAGCATGTTAAAACAATGTTTAACAGTCTCTAATGCATTAAGCACAACACACAATTAAAACAATTACAGCTAAAACAACACATACATTTTAATATACTTTAAAAGCCTACTGAAATGAGATTTTCTTATT
The DNA here is from genome assembly GCF_033978795.1 of Nerophis ophidion. Taxonomy (NCBI): domain Eukaryota; kingdom Metazoa; phylum Chordata; class Actinopteri; order Syngnathiformes; family Syngnathidae; genus Nerophis; species Nerophis ophidion. Next base: position 61,380,870 of record NC_084621.1, on the reverse strand, counting down.
TAAAGGCCTACTGAAACCCACTACTACCCACCACGCAGTCTGATAGTTTATATATCAATGATGAAATATTAACATTGCAACACATACCAATACGGCCTTTTTAGTTTACTAAATTACAATTTTATATTTCCCGGGAGTTTCGTCTTCGAAACGTCGTGCAATGATGACGTGTACGCAAAACGTCAGAGGTTTTTAGGAAGTATGAGCGTCGCGCACACACAGCTAAATGTCGTCTGCTTTAACGGCATAATTATACAGTTTTTTGGACATCTGTGTTGCTGAATCTTTTGCAATTTGTTCAATTAATATTGGAGAAGTCACAGTAGAAAGATGGAGTTGGGAAGCTTTAGCCACACAAACACACGCTGATTCCTTGTTTAAAATTCCTGGAGGTGAAACTTTCCTATGGATCACAGCGCGGTCAAGAGAACATGGATCCCGACCACATATCAACCAGCAGGTTTCGGTGAGAAAATTGTGGTTAAAAAGTCAGTTCTTACCGGAGAAAAGCTGAGCTTGTGCCGTCCATAGCTGCCGTCGACTCCCCTGAGACACTGCGTGTCAAGACACCCGTGGAGACACCCTTCCGACTATGAGGTAATATTAAACTCACTCAAACACTAGCAACACAATAGAAAGATAAGGGATTTCCCAGAATTAACCTAGTAAATGTGTCTAAAAACATCGGAATCCGTCCCAATGCAATCGCGTTTTTTTTTTTTAACAATTTAAAAAAAAATTTTTTTTCTAGAAAACACAAATCTTTCATCCTCACTCAAATTAATGAGGAAATTGTCGTTTTGTCGGTTCGAATAGCACTTTTTGTTGGAGGCTCCCATTAAAAACAATGTGAGGAGCCATCAAACATGGGACGTCATTGTCTGCGACTTCCGGTAGAGGCAGGGCATTTCTCTTTGCACCGAAAGTTGCGAACTTTATCGTGGATGTTCTCTACTAAATCCTTTCAGCAAAAATATGGCAATATTGCGAAATGATCAAGTATGACACATAGAATGGACCTGCTATCCCCGTTTGAATAAGAAAATCTCATTTCAGTAGGCCTTTAAACGGGGATAGCAGGTCCATTCTATGTATCATACTTGATCATTTCACGGTATTGCCATATTTTTGCTGAAAGGATTTAGTAGAGAACATCGACGATAAACTTTGCAACTTTTGGTCGCTAATAAAAAAGCCTTGCCTGTACCGGAAGTAGCAGACGATGTGCGCGTGACGTCACTGGTTGTAGGGCTCCTCACATCCTCACATTGTTTACAATCATAGCCACCAGCAGCTAGAGTGATTCGGACCGAGAAAGCGACAATTTCCCCATAAATTTGAGGGAGGATGAAAGATTTGTGGATGTGGATAATGAAAGTGAAGGACTAGGAAAAAAAAAAGGCGAGGACAGTGAGTGCGATTCAGATGTTATTAGACACATTTACTAGGATAATTCTGGAAAATCCCTTATCTGCCTATTGTGTTAGTAGTGTTTTAGTGAGATTATATGGTACCTGAAAGTCGGAGGGGTGTGGCCACGGTTACGGTTGTGGTGACCGCCAGTGTCTCTGAGGGAAGCCACGCAGCTGCAGCAGGACGCAAGCTCAGCTGATGTCTACGGGAAGAGCCGACTTATTACCACAATTTTCTCACCGAAACCTTCTGGTTGGCATGTGGTCGGGATTCATGTTTGCTTGACCACTCTGTTCCATAGTAAAGCTTCACCTTCGGGAATTTTAAACAAGGAATCACCGGCTGTGTTTGTGATGCTAAAAGCAGCTGCAGTGCACCGCTTCACACCTCCATCTTTCTACTTTGAGTTCTCCATTATTAATTGAACAAATTGCAAAAGATTCAGCAACACATGTCCAGAATACTGTGTAATTATGCGATTAAAGCAGACTACTTATAGCTTGGATCGGGCTGGAAAAAAATGTATCCTACAACCCGAGACGTCACGCGTACGCGTCATCATTCCGCGACGTTTTCAACAGGATACCTCGCGGTAAATTTAAATTAGCAAATTAGTAAACTAAACCGGCCGTATTGGCATGTGTTGCAATGTTAAAATTTCATCATTGATATATAAACTATCAGACTGTGTGGTCGGTAGTAGTGGGTTTCAGTAGGCCTTTAACACGTCGGTATAACTAATATGCAAATATGACCTTAATTCTTCCCTGTTTTTCTTCTTCTTTTTTTTTAACTTTAAAGATCTGGAAGGGGGCGAAAGCTCAGCGGTGATCAAATAAGTCTCCCAACAACAGTGGATTTTTCATTAACCGTACCAAAGCAGGTCAGTTATCTTTTCCTAGAACCTGGATACTGTTGCATGCAAAGCAGCATAGAAAACATTGTGTATGTTTACATGCACCATTGCATGAAATTGATTAAAACCCCATCCATCCATCCATCCATCTTCTTCCGCTTATCTGAGGTCATGTTGCGAGGGCAGCAGCCTAGGTAGGGAGTCCCAGACTTCCCTCTCCCCAGCCACTTCGTCTAGCTCTTCCCGGGGGATCCCGAGGCGTTCCCAGGCCAGCCGGGAAACATTGTTCTCCCAACGTGTCCTGGGTCTTGCCCGTGGCCTCCTACCGGTCGGACCTGCCCTAAACACCTCCCTAGGGAGGCGTTCGAGTACATCCTGACCAAATGCCCAAACAACCTCATCCGGCTCCTCTTCATGTAGAGGAGCAGCGGCTTTACTTTGAGCTCCCCTCGGAGGGCAGAGCTTCTCACCCTGTTTCTCAGGGGGCGCCCCGCGACTCTGCGGAGGAAACAAATTTTGACCGCTTGTACCTGTGATTTTTATCCTTTCGGTCATAACCCAAAGCTCATGACCATAGGTGAGGATGGGAACATAGATTGACCGGTAAATTGAGAGCTTTGCCTTCCGGCTCAGCTCCCTCTTCATCACAACTGAATGTTACAGCGTTTGCATAACTGAAGACACCGTCGATCTCACGATCCACTCTTCCCTCATTCGTGAACAAGACTTTGAGGTAGTTGAACTCCTCCACATGGGGCAGGGTCTCCTCCCCAACTCGGAGATGGCACTCCACCCTTTTCCGGGACTCGGACTTGGAGGTGCTGATTCCCGTCCCAGTCGCTTCACACTCTGCTGTGAACCGATCCAGTGAGAACTGACGATCCTGGCCAGATGAAGCCATCAGGACCATTATGATCCTGTTAAAACCACCCTGATCACATCGCCTTCAACCTTGTAAAATAGTGATATTCAAACTTTTTGACTCAGGGCCGCATCGGGCAAAAAAAAAAATTGACCGGGGCCGAAAGCGAAAGTTTGACTCCTACCTTGTTTTTTTCTCTGACGACCTCTTTAAAGTTTTGTAATCAATCAGAAATATCAAGCAGCTAAAATGCACCAAACATGGGGAAGTATGCAAATAGTATTTTGCATACCACTGCATGGATTTATATATGTGTAGTTTAAAACTATGTATAAGTGTTTTATAATGTCCACAAAGTGCAATGAGCAGGAGTTGTGCTATGTGCGCTTGTGTGTTGCCTTTATTTGTTTGTTGTAATTTACACCATGAGTGGGAAAAGTTGTTTGGATTTGGCCATATATGCTGTGCATCACTAACAAGTGAAATTTGTGGTCATTGACTGTTGATTTTGTCTTCGCCCACAATAGGGTGGCAACATTGCTCCCATTCACAGGGTGCTAAATTTTGTCAATTGTGTGGCCCAATTTTTTTGTTTAACTTGTGACGTCTCACATATTATAGTTTGGGCACCCTGATGTTAAGGTTGAATTAACACACATAAACTACAAGATTGGAATTCACAACTTCCATGTATACATTTTCATCGATCAATGTGAAGTAAAGTGAATTGTATTTATATAGCACTTACTCTCTAGTGACTCAAAGTGCTTTACATTGAGAAACCCATTCAAGCTACATTTAAACCAGTGTGGGTGGCATTGGAATCAAGGTGGGTGAAGTGTCATGCCCAAAGACACAACGGCAGTGACTAGGAAGGTGTGAAGTGGATTCGAACCAGCAACCCTCATGTTTATGGCCTGGCTGCTTCACCATCAGTGCGAAGCCACACCAAATCCCCCAAATCAGTCATCACAGGTTTTCAGAGCATCAATCAATAAACGTTTATTTTTAAAGCCTTTCATTATAAATGCCTCAAAGGGCTTCACAAACCACAATATCCCCCGATCTAAATCCACATTTAGGCAAAGAAAACTCCAAAAACACAAAATGGGATGCATGAATAATTAAATTCAAATTCCAACTGTATTTTGGACTACTCAGTCCCCACAGCCGGAGGTTGAAGAATGGAGCTCATGGGACGAAGACGCACCAACGAGTATTAAGATTGAAGGTGGTAATGGAAACATCTCTCCTCCACCCAACGAAGTAGATGAGGAACCCGACTACTTCAAAGACATGACGCCAACAATCAGGAAAACACAGAAGGTGAGTCCACACTGGGCTCTTTATTTTAGTCGTACAAAGAAAATATTGGACATTAATCTGTCCAGTCGTATTCATTGTTTAAGCCAAAGCACTGAGAGCATAATGTGCTGGCAGAGTACTTAGCCAATAATTACTAGCCCACAAGGTACATACTTTTTCCATACAATTAAATATTATTGCAAGGAGTTGGATGTTAAATGTATTTTCAGTTGTCCCTCGCCATATTGCGGCTTCACAACATTGCGGATTTAAAAAAAAAAAAAAGCACATTCAACATGTTCTAAATTAAGTGTTTTACACCGCAGTATTTATATTATTTTCTGTTATTATGTTGTAGTTATTGATATAAATATTCACCGAGCAAGACTTAGTGTCTGAGTTACGAGTGAACAATGCTAACGGCCACTAACAACAACCAATTTGACAAACTTTTTGCAAACACATTTTTGATGCACTTTATCTTCAACTTTTGCCTCATCAATAACACATCTGCACTTTGGTCACCCTTTGACGTGAGCATTGTCAGAAGAGGAATCGTATCAGTATCAGCGTGCCAGTTAACGTTACCAAGACTGCTATCAGCTGTTACCAGCTCTTAACTCATTTTTATTTTAGACATCATCTGCTCCACATGACATTGGTGAGCCTGTGGATTGAGTTTTGTGGAGTGATAAAGCGAGATATGCAATTTTACCAACAAAGCTAATGCTCGTAGCTCTGACTGTCAAGTTGACCAACTTTTCGCAGGACAGAAACCTGTGGTTTCAGCACATGAAAGCATAGTTCCAACTTACAGGAATTTCCAAGGATGTAGCAAAGTGTAGCTCGGTGGATCCTCTCGGCTACTAGTGAGTGCTGTCATCTACAGTAGAACAAACTCAAGGCTACTACGTTGGGTGAAACAAGTGTAAAGGTGGCTATATGGGTCGTAAACCATTTTTATATATTTTAACTATTAAAATATTTGAGTTATTAATAATCCTACATAGCGTAAATGTTGTTTTACACGGTCATGTTGTTTTCCAATGACGGGAGGGACACCTGTATGCAAACTATATGGATTTGTGTATTTAATCATTACCAGAGCATGCATAGTAAATGTTAGTATATTTCATTGAATATTGAATACTTGGGCAAGGTATTGAATGGGAAAATATTAAAAGTAATGGGGCAGTAGAAAATGGATGGATGGATGGTAACACTGTTAATGCCTTATTGTTCTGAATTTGTTTTCTGTTTTCCACTTTGTAGATAGTGTTAAAGAAAAGGGAGCCTTTAAACTACCTGGTGCCTGACGGCTCAGCAGGTTTCTCCAGCAGACTGGCAGCCTCTCAGGATATGATGACCTTTGGTACACCCTCAGTGAGTAACCGTTCTTCATCGTTGACGCTTCAAGCAAGCCTTCAGTTTATAGCTAGGAAATGGATGACATAGGGAAACATTTGAGTTCTATAAATTGAAATTATTTTCACTCTACAGTTGTGGTCAGATGTTTACATACACTCACAATGGCAGTATCTCCCTTACCGTTTTATGATGCTCACTGCTAATTCTGTGAATACAGTCCTCAAAACAAAAGTAAGTCTTGAAGAGATTTGTAGTAGATTGATAGGACCTCAGGTAACGATGACTTCAGATTGCAAAGTGTGTGATGACTTTTAGAATAGAATAGAATAGAGTTTTATATAGGTTTCACGGTGGAAGAGGGGTTAGTGCGTCTGCCTCACAATACGAAGTTCCTGCAGTCCTGGGTTCAAATCCAGGCTCGGGATCTTTCTGTGTGGAGTTTGCATGTTCTCCCCGTGAATGCGTGGGTTCCCTCCGGGTACTCCGGCTTCCTCCCACCTCCAAAGACATGCACCTGGGGATAGGTTGATTGGCAACACTAAATTGGCCCTAGTGTTTGAATGTGAGTGTGAATGTTGTCTGTCTATCTGTATTGGCCCTGCGATGAGGTGGCGACTTGTCCGGGGTGTACCCTGCCTTCTGCCCGATTGTAGCTGAGATAGGCGCCAGCGCCCCTCGCGACCCCAAAAAGGAATAAGCGGTAGAAAATGGATGGATGGATGTCATTATTGCAGTGAACAGGTTCAAAGAACAACAACATTGGAGCAGATCCCCTAAGGTGCATATACAATATGGTAATATAAATAGTAAAAAAAGATAGAAATGAGAGATGTATCTATATATATGTATATAAATCCACACAGATGCATATATGAATATATATATACACACATACATATAACGTTATTGCACATTATAGTCCGAAAAAAAAAAAAAAAGAATTAAAAACATGACACATGATGGACATATTGTGCTCACTCAGTGCCTGTTTAATGCTACTATGGCTCTCGGGTAAAAGCTGTTTTTTAGTCTATTTGTGCTCGCTTTTAGCACCCTATAGCGTCTGCCCGAGGGTAGCAGTTCTAGGTGGCAGTGCCCAGGGTGAAATGGGTCTTTCAGGATGCGCTGTGCTTTCCTGAGACAGCGGGAGCTGTACAGGTCAGCCAGGGAGGGGAGGGGGCATCTGATGATCTTCTGGGCGGTCTTTATGACCCTTATGGAGTGCCGTTCTCTCTGCGGCCGTGCAGCTGCTGAACCGCACGCAGATGCAGTAGGTCAGGATACTCTCAATGGAGCACCGGCAGTTCCTGAGAGAGGTGGTTGTTCCTGAGTATTCTCAGTAAGTGCAGTCTCTGGTGTGCCTTCTTGATGGTAGCCATGGTGTAAAAAACAATAAAAGCAATGCACCTAAGGGGAGAGCCTGGGGCGTCGTGTCCATGCGCGCCGCCATCCTAGTTGCTTCCACATTAACATAATGATCCACCTCAAAATTTTGCATAACAGTTTAGGCCATTATGCCTGTAGAAATTACTCGGGCAATAAAGCTTGACACTATGGAACTTAAATGTACATTATGCTAATACATCTAATTATTTCATCGTACAGACCAGATCTTAAAAGGTTATTTGGAAGCATGGAGTCACATCTCTTTAGAGTGCCTAAAAAATTGGCAGTTATGATGCCAAAATTATCTTTCTCAAATCTGCAGCAACTACTCTCACACACAAACTTGAAAATTAGGTCTAGTCTGGGTTGATGATCAATACAATAATCTAACAATAAATTAAAATGAACATCCACCTTTACAGTCCTATTAAGTCATTCCTATCTCATATTTCTGCACAATTGGTAGTGTCAACACAGGTGTGCTTTTTGTTACACTGCTTATTGCAATAGTTTTACGGACAGGTTACTGCCAGTGAAATGGTGTTTGCTTTATAAGATCTATTATTGTATGTGTGCTAGCCATGGATGCAACTATATGACTTTGCACAGGCGGAACTTGGTGAAATGGACAACTGGCAGGAAAACACCAATGCCTGGGAGGATGAGTCTGATGCCACCTGGGAAGCAGAAGAAGTGCTCAGGTAATATACTTTGTTTCAGCGCATGGGGCTGCCGGTTAGCTTTTGGACCAGCAGGTGGCAGCGTTTACCAAACATAGGAGCAAATTGCCCCTACTCTCATATGAGCAAGCCTCTGTTTTGTAATGAAGTCAATTGCAAATCTGCCTTTATACAACAGACAACAAAAGATGGCAGAGAGAGAAAAGCGTTCCATGGAGCAGCAGAGAAAGAAAATGGAGAAGGATGCTCAGAGGATGATGAAGAAAGAGCAGAAGATGGCTGTCAAGCTTTCATAACATTTCGGAAATGCTCAGTGAGTGAGCCATGGGGATATGAGGGAAAGACACTGAATCAGCCATGAGTTTATTTTTAGGTCATCAAACCAACCAGGATTGTAAGCAGCAAGCCACCCTCATCTTCATCCACATCCTGATTTCACCAGCAGCCATTTAAATCTTCTCTTGGAGCAACCGTGAATCCTTTTTGCTGGCTATATTCAACATCAACAACTCATTTTGATGGTAGATTTGTGTTTCTTTGCCAGTCTATCTTAGGTTAATTAACGGCACCATTTACTGCATATTTTGGTCCTGTGCTATAATCAGCACAGGCCCCGTTCAAGGTATGTAAATAAACTGAACCCTGTACTACCTTTTCAAAATTAAAAAGCAGTTTTTTGGTTCTGTTTCTAATATCAATGGACAAAGAGGTGTGATTTGCTGTTACTACCAGAGACATTAATGGTCCACTGGATACTTTTTTTTTTAAATATTTATATTTCATTGTTTTTTTCTTCATCCTTCTCCTTTAATTTTGTTCTGCACCAAATGCACTGTACATCTTCAAAATTCATTAAATAATTTGACAAACTGAAATCCAACCAAACTACTTATACTCTGGGTCTCTATTTAGTAACAGCATTGCTTGCTACTAACTCATTTATTCTCAATGAACTTAGTTGGTCTTGGATATCTGCATGGATGATATAATCCTCCCAATGTGCAATTATTGTGACATGGCAGCATGATCAGAAGTGAATTGAACAGCCATCTGTAGATTCTTCAGCAATAAGATTTGCTTTGCTTTTAAACTAAAATTGTGCATGTTTTGGTTTACAATGTCCAACACTGAGTCATGGAGGGTTTATGTATATTTCTAATTAGTTTGTTCAATGATGTGTTTTGATTCCCAGTTGAAAACCCCAAATTATTGGGGGTTAATGGGAGGGACACCCAAGTGTACCCGTTCGGATTTTTGAATAAATTTCAATGATTCATCCAGCAAAAAGCCAACAATGTGCAAACTAAATATATTAGCTGCTTAAAAATGTCATCCATCCTTCCAATTTCTACCGCTTGTCCCTCTCAGGGTTGCGGGGGCGACAACACACCCTGGACAAATCGCAATCTCATCGCAGGGCCAACACAGATAGACAATGGAGACAACACACTAGGGCCAATTTAGTGTTGCCAATCAACCTATCCAAGGTGCATGTCTGATTGATTGATTGAAAAGTTTATTGACACCTTAAAGAATGGAAACCATGTAATGCTTTAAAAAGGCAAATGGTACAAAAAGCCAAAAGGCTTGTTTCCATTGTGGTCCATTTGGAAGTGGGAGGAAGCCGCAGTACCTGGAGGGACCCCACGCAGTCACGGGGAGAACATGCAAACCCTACACAGAAAGAGTTTTATTACACTAGACCAGGGGTGCTCACACTTTTTCTGCAGGTGAGCTACTTTTCAATTGACCAAGTCGAGGAGATCAACCTCATTCCTATTTATAATTTATATTTATTTATGAAAGAGACATTTTTGTTAAGTTAATGGTGTTTAATGATAATACAAGCATGTTTAACACACATAGATTCCTTTCTTTCATGAAGACAAGAATATAAGTTGGTGTATTTGATTCTGATGACTTGCATTGATTGGAATTAGACAGTGGTGCTGATAACGTTCAAATGGAGGAAAAAAAAAGTCCTCCTTTCTGTCCAATACCACATGAAAGTGGTTGGATTTGGCATCTCATTTGTCCAACTTGCATACTCCTTTTTAAACACTTTGTTATGAGAGTAGCATATGTGTGTGGCCCTTTAATGTCTGGCAGCAGGTGAGTGACGTCAGTGAGTGTGCGGGTGGGCAAGCAAGTGAGAAAGCGGTCGCTGAGGGCGGGGGAGAAATACATTGGCATCAAACTCCGTAGCTTGCTAGCTTGTGAACGCTAGCTTTCTGAGACTCTTACTTTGTTAGCACAGGCAGGATGAAACAGGTCTTTTATGGTGAAGACAGGAACTGTGCAGTCGGTCTTTAGAGTTTTGACAGTAGGTACGGCGTCTCTAGAAATAAAATGTGTTTCTCTGCGTCCGCCCTGTGAGTGATTTTTTTCTTAAATATGAGCTCGCAGCAGCCAGCGTCATCTCACAAGATCCTCGGGTGCCGAGAATGTCAAACAACTGACGAAAGTGAAGTCTTGGTATGATTGATGATTGCTCATTTTTATGTCTATTTTTTAATGCCTGGCTTGAGATCGACTGACACACCCTCCGAGATCGACGTAATGCCCACCCCTGCACTAGACAATACATTTATATTAACATTTGGATATAGATTTAACAACTATTTTTAATGTTTCAGTTCAGTTATAGTTTATTTCAAACATGCGTACGATACAATGCAATGCATTACTTATTTCCAGGTGTTTCATTACATTCCATCCGAAAAGGAATAGGAAAATTAGATTCAGCATGTGCATTAGATTTATTTTTGATATTTAAATTTTGATGTAGAATTAACATTTAGATTCATGATTTACATTTAAAATTAGATTTATATTTAAAATTTATATTTAGAATTAGGGGCTTCGCGGGTACTGCGGCTTTCTCCCACTTCTTAAGACATGCACCTGGGGATAAGTTGATAGGCAACACTAAATTGGCCCTAGTGTGTGAATATTGTCTATCTGTGATGAGGTGGCAACTTGTCCAGGATGTACCCTGCCTTCCGCCCAATTGTAGCTGAGATAGGCACCAGCGCCTCCCGCAACCCCAAAGGGAAAAAGCGGTAAAAAATGGATGGATGGATGGGCTTCACGGTGGCAGAGGTGTTAGTGCGTCTGCCTCGCACTACGAAAGTCCTGAGAAATCCTGGGTTCAATCCCGGGGTTGGGATCTTTCTGTGTGGAGTTTGCATGTTCTTCTCATGACTGCATGGGTTTCTTCAGGGTACTCCGACTTCCAAAGACATGCACCTGGGGATAGGTGAATTGGCAACACTAAATTGGCCCTGTCTGTGTTGGCCCTGCGATGAGCTGGCGACTTGTCCAAGGTGTACACCACCTTCCACCCGATTGTAGCTGATAGGCACCAGCAACCCCAAAGGGAATAAGCGGTAGAAATGGATGGATGGATTTAGAATTGTATTTAGATTTAACATATGTTTTTAGATTGTAACATTTAGAGTTGAGATATATCTTTAGATTTGACATTTATATGTTTACTTAACATTTAGAGGGATATTAAATATTTTTAAACCTATTGATGGACAGGTTAAAGGGCAACGAGCTATGCATTGCAAATGCAACGTTTCATGGTTATACTCAATTTGACATTGGTATTGTTTGACAGGCTATTCAAGCTAAATTTGTGCCCAATGGTCACATTTCTCTTATCTTAACATTTAACACAACATTGGCCCCAAAAGTGAGGTGTTACCGCATCCTATGACTCAAGACTGTTGATGCTTACTGAACCAAAAGATGTTGCTTACATAACATGGCAAAGTGGAACGTCGTCACGAGATAGCGTTTGGTTCTTCAGGCTGGTCTGCTTTATTCAGTAGATTGGTGTTACATCATGATTCTGAAACCTCTCCAGTGGCACTGATCCAGCTTGGGCACAGTTTTACAGCTCAAGTGATGTGAATTTAATGCACCGCACCTTGTCAGCCTTTTAACACAAGGGACAGGAAAACAAACGGAGAAAGCTTTTACATAAGATGTTCAAGGGATTGCGGTTTAGCTGTCTGAACATTTCCCACTCATTTATTAATATGAACATGTTGAATAAATGAAGGTCTGCGCTAACTTTTACAGGTCTCTTACATAAGAGTTTAGTTTATCCCAGCACAACCCGTTCAAAAAAAAAACCAATATCCAAACAGTTTGTTTTTTATTCTCTTGCTTTAATAATAAATATCCATAGACTTCTGATGTAAACACTTGTATTGCACATAGCTCAGGCACATTATCAACTTTCTGCCATAGCAATACCGGTTCAACGCAATAATGAAACAAACAGTGAAAAAAAAAACCCAAACAAAAAAGGATATTCACATTAAAGCTTTGACTGAAGGTTTAGAGTTTCATTTTGAATAATAACTAATATGTACAACTTAAACCTGACTTTACCTCCAAAAAAAAAAAAGTACAACATGGTACAGTACAAAACAATGAGAACACAACCATCTACCCAGATGATCAGCTTATAGAGGAACTAGAAATACGGTAAATCACCCCTATTAATAAATAGTCTTAAATGACATCGTGCTGTATTAGTGCTGCACCCCAAAAAAGCTGCATTGATTACATGTTCACCAAAATTATACTTCGAAAATGGTTTAGTGCTTCTAATTCAAAGTGAGGCGTGTGCTTGCGGGTTAGAAGCAGTTACATATCCGGCTTGTGAGCGGTGTGACGAAGAGAGCGCAATCCCATTATGCAACAGCCCCGGATGAGAGCTGCGATGTTGTAGACCGGAGCGCTTCCATCCACGCCGTGTCGAGAGTACAGCCAGGCTACTGTTGGCAACACGGGGGCCGCCACTGCGACCAGATCCACCAGAAAGCTGTTGCTCCAATACTGCTTGCCCACCACAACCAGAGGACGTTTATCTGCGCTTGTGTCAAAATCAAGCTCATCCATGAACCTGGTGCTCTCTGCAGGATCTGAGCCGCACGAGCCAACGTCGGCAAGTGGCGCAGGGTTGGGCGTGGGAGGCATCAAGACAGGTGGCTGAGTTGCGGTCTCGGGCTCGTTTTGTGAGCCCGAAAGAGAGCTTCCGCCTTGGACTTTAAGAAGCTGGTGCAGCAGAGACTGGATGTCTTGAGTCATGGGCATCATGTCAGTCTGGATCCCTCGCTCCTCAGTCTTCTGCTGGGAGAGTAAAAGGATGCAGCTGGTTTCTTGGATCGCTGATTTTTCTGACGACGTGGACAACCCGGGGTTACTCTCCATCCCAGGTTTTGAGTCCTGACTGGAATCAACAACAGTGGACATAAAAACCTGCTCTAAAATGTCAGCTCTGTTGGCCATCTCGTCATTTATCAGCAGTCCACTGTCAGCCATGGCCTCCGCTGCTTGATCCCCCAGGTCCATCACACCTTCCTCGCCAACCAAATTCTTCCTACTGCTTTCCGGGTTCTCAAAGATGAAGTCCAGGGTGTTGTCATCTGGCAGGCTGACATCACTCTGAGCCAGCTCCATGCTTTGCAACAGCAACTCCAACTTCCGATTTTGGATGTTTATGTCGATGAAGTACTTCTGTATTCCTTTGTCCTTCTCCATCAGGCTGTTCTTCATGGTCTCCACCACCTGGCGCAGCTGTTTGATTTCCTTACGGGCTTCTTTGAGGGACAATTGGGCCTCTACCCGGTGACACTCTTCTTCGATCCAGTCTTCCCTCATTCGGCAAAGCTGGCCCTTGAGCTCTTCGATTTCGGTCTCTCTGAAAAACAAGAAAAACTTGCTCCCTTACCATGCGTTACCGGACAAAGAAGTTGAGGTATAAGATAGTTTATTTAAGGCAGGAGTCACCAACTCGTTCATCTTTGGGACCTCTACGGTAGATCCCATAAGGATTCATAAAAAACTGTATTAACACCACATCAGTGCCTTTCCGTCCCATAGAGCGGTCAACAGACCTGGCTGCCATACAAGCCCACATTTTAATCCTAGAACACGCCTGTACACCTTGCTGCTCTCCAGGTATACACTCCGCCGGTGCCAATCTCCAGTTCAGTCTGCAAAATCGGGACCATGCTCCAGTACTGAGGTACCCGGACGTGCCACCCTAACCCAGCATACCTGCGTTGCATGTATGGATACGTTTATGAATGGCCTGTGTTTTAATGTTAATTGTTAGAAAATAATAAATATGTGGTCCTCTCCAAGGTTCTCAGTCATCATTGTCACCGAAGTCCCAGTGGGTGTGAGTTTTCCTTGCCCTTATGTGGGCCTACCGAGGATGTCGTAGTGGTTTGTGTAGCCCTTTGAGACACTAGTGATTTAGGGCTATATAGATAAACATCAATTGATTGATTGAACTTATAAACAAATCCCTAATAGTGATAATATGGAGACCAAACAGAGATTCCAAGAAAAACCTTTTAAAAAAAAACAATGTTCAAATTCTAGAACCAACCTGTCATGCATCCGGTTCTCAGACTCCAACAGTTTGGTTTTCAGGTGCCTTATGGACACTTCCTTTCGCTGCAGAGGAGTGAGGTACTGCTCAGGGTTTGGGGGTCTGATTCCATGGTTATCTCCACAATAAGGGTAGTGGCCCAAGTTTGCTCGCCTGTTGGGGAAAAAAACATTCAATTAAGTTTACCCTTAAAAGAACACCAGCGGAACAGACCACTAATTGTGTCAGAAATTGCACCATGCAAAAGGCAATTTGTGTGCCTGAGAGAGCGCTGCCAGAGTAAATGCTCACTGGAGCCGAGAATTGCTGTCTGACGCAGGATTACTGGCATGCAGACAAGAGCCTAAAAAGTCAGAATGCGGTTTATCTCGTTCAGTAAACAAGGACACAAATCACCTTATTGGTTAAACCTTAATCCAGACAATTTCATTACCGTGCACATGTTTTTTTTTTACATCACATGATTTATGCACCAAAATAATTGGTAAAGGCCAAGTTGGTTAGTTTTTTTTTGGTTTTTAATGCAGAGGGTAAGTGGGCGGAATTGCACAGCATGCAAAGCAGCCTGAAATCCTCTCTTTTCCAATCACTCAGTGCTCTGAAGCAAGTGGTCTGCATCAGCAGGTAGTGAGAAGATGACATTAAAAATTGCGCAAGTGGAGCATCAATATGCATTTTGGAAGAAATGAGTGCCAAAAAGAAAATGTCCAAAATTGAACCGGAGGGATCACAATTGTCCCATGAGTGACCAAGTCTAAAAATACAGCAACTATCCCATGCTGGCCTTGAAACCAATTATAATCTGATTATGAGCTGTAGGTCATCTCTTATATCCAGACTTTTGAATTATTATATCCAAATTAATCCCAACCACAGCCTAATCAGTACAAGTAATCCTAGCTGGCTGAATTAGAGGAAATTAACTTTATCCATCATATTGGCTGTTTTACGATCTAAATTATTTCAAAAAAGGTTAACATTTTTTCTTGCATTTGACAGACAGCAAAGTCTACCAAGTCAAATTCCTTGTGTGTCAAACATACTTGGCCAGTAAAGCTGATTCTGAGTCTTTATTTTTTTTTGCAGATTTAATTATTATACATGGGTTGTACTTTTATAGCGCTTTTCTACCTTCAAGCTACTCAAAGCGCTTTTGACACTACTTCCACATTTACCCATTCACACACACATTCACACACTGATGGAAGGAGCTGCCATGCAAGGCGCTAACCAGCACCCATCAGGAGCAAGGGTGAAGTGTCTTGCTTCAGGACACAACAGACGTGACGAAGTTGGTACTAGGTGGGAATTGAACCAGGGACCCTCGGGTTGCGCACGGCCACTCTTCCACTGCCCCACGCCGTTATGTATTAATCATTTTAAACTCTTATGTTTGTTTTCCTTTTTGTGTCACTTTAATTTTACTCATTGTTATGAGTATTATTCTCACAATTTTTGTTTTATTTGCTGTATTTATTTTATTTATAGCATAGAATTCTATATAAACATTTTTTAGTTGCCCTATTTGTACATACATATGTATATTAAATACATGGTTGGTCAAATTCAGGGCGAAACCCACTTCATGCTTTATATCAGCTAGGATAGGCTTTTGCTTCCCTGTGACACTATTCACTAGGGGTGCTCAAAAAAAGTACATTCAAATCAGAATGGCAATTCTGATTAAACCGATTCTAAATCAATTCTCAATGTTCCAAATTTGATATTTTTAAGAATACATTTCTAAAGAAGTGTTAGGCCTTCTCCAAGCTTACTTTGCTTGGTCATACCTCTTATAACTTGATCTGAAAATATTTTTTATCATCATTTATTTGTTATTTAGAATTCCATCCATCTATGCATTTTCTATGAGAACAGGAAGTAAACAAATGTGTTCGCAATTGCTATAAATTGGAAAAAGGATTAAATGGATTTTGCTTCTTCCTACTCTAAATGAGAATATGTAGATATGTACGATATGTGTACATGTTCAAAATAAACAAACCATAACCATTATAATTACTATACCAAACAGTACATTGCGAAGGTCGCTTTGAAACAAGAATCGTGTAGAACCAGTCGTTAATATTTTGAATCAAATCATTACCCTGAGAATCAGATTGAATTGTGATTTCCACTGCTACTGATCATAAACCGTATATATTACCAGATACAGTAGACATTAAAAAAAAGTACCTGGAAGTAGGACTGGAGTTGCAGCTGCTGCTGTTGGTGGTTGAAGAAGCAACCCTGGGTAGAGTTCTGTAGGGAGCGTAGAGATCTGCATCGTGGTTACTGGTAGGACTCCCTGCTGGTTTGAAGACCGGGAGTGATCTGATGTGGGTGCTGCGACTTAATCCGTGATGCAAACAAAATATTATTTATGTTTCCACAAACAACTTTAGGATTGTGATTAAAAACATGCAGACCTGCGAGAAGAAGCCTTTTTTCCTGGTGATTTGGAAGTCAGGCTCTCTCTGGTCCTTAGGCTGCCTGTGCTGCTGGAGGAACTGAAGTCTGCCTCACTTCCTGCATGGGGAGCATCAATGTTAACTGAGTCAGATGCCATGTTTGGAACAATAACTATAACTAGAGATAGCAGACTTCTGCAAAATTCCGCTTTAGGAATTTTAATTAAATTCATTTGAAGGGATAACTATATCGGAGGAATAATGGACAATAATATGGAAATATCAATGGACTTGTACCAGCTCACCCAAGTGGAGGGAGTTTGGCTGGAAAAGTTTGATCAGATTTTTTATTACACCTTCTCAGAAGTCTCACTATGATAACTCCCCTGCCTGCTGGAGAAATTGTGGGAATTCAAACACAAACCACTACCATGTTTTCTGGGACTGCTCTACCATAAAGGACTATTGGAAAGAGATACACCAAGCTTTAC
This sequence comes from Nerophis ophidion, assembly GCF_033978795.1. Lineage (NCBI taxonomy): Eukaryota > Metazoa > Chordata > Actinopteri > Syngnathiformes > Syngnathidae > Nerophis > Nerophis ophidion. The sequence continues at coordinate 61,363,677 of NC_084621.1, read as the reverse complement.
AGGATATTTTTAAACGACAAATACCCCTTGAAAGTAAAACTTAGTTTTTTGGATTTGCTCCTCAAGATTGGCTGAAGAAAGATACATACTTAATGAATATCCTACTGGTGGCTTGCAAAAAGACCATCACTAGGAAATAGATATCCCAGGAGAGCCCAACTTTGAAGCAATGGATGGAAACCACAATGGACATATAAAATGGAGAAGATAACGGCCTTTATTAATTATAAATTGGAGAAATCTGCCTCACACTGGGAAAACTGGGTCAAATATGTCACGCTCCTTAAGCCTGACTTACATCTCTGGAATTAGTGTACTGTTTAAAAAAAAAAAAAAAAAAGATTACTCCCTATGTGTGTATATATTCATATAAGTATCTGTATATATTCATTTTATTTCTGTTCATTATTATTAATGTATTATCTATTTTTTGCTGATTTAATTGATGTATGTGTAGCAGCTACACATACATCAATCAAGGTAGTATCTGCACTGTAGACACTACCTTGTTTTTGTTATCTCTGTTTCTTTTTCTTTTTTTGGGGGGGTGGGTGGTAAACAAAAATACTTTTGACATTTAGGGCAGACAACGGCCGAGTGATGTATGTGAATATGATTTAGTGGATGGAAATGTCTGATGCTGGATGTCAATAAAAATAAAATGAAAAAAAAATAATAAAAATTCAATTGAAGAATTGGAATTAAATTGGCGACATTTCATGTTGAATTGGAACTACAGGAAGTGGAATTCAATTAATTGTAATTCAGGAAAATACTATACCGCCACGTAACAAGAACGTCAAGTTTAATAATTGGTTGTGGCCTAATTACGAAAAATACTTTACAAACATTACAACTAAAGACATCTGCTGTAATTTGTAGTATTTTGCCACTCCCGCGACCCAGAAAAAGACAAGCAATAGAAAATGGATGGACCTACAAAATTGGCAAGATGCTAACAGTTAGCATACTATCAGTGAGCATGCAAACTGTTAAAAGGTGAACATTATCACCAGACCTATGTAAGCGTCAATATATACCTTGATGTTGCAGAAAAAAGACAATTTTTTTAACCGATTTCTGAACTCTAAAAGGGTAAATTTGGCGATGTAAACACCTTTCAATTGTTCGCCTGTCAAAGCAATGACCTTTCACCCGTGACGTCAAATCGTGAAGCGACTCGCCATTTTCTCAAACACATTACACACACCAAGTCAAATCAGCTCTGTTATTTTCCGTTTTTTCGACTGTTTTCCGGTACCTTGGAGACATCATGCCTCGTCGGTGTGTTGTCGGAGGGTGTAATAACAACACGATCAGGGACGGATTCAAGTTGCACCAGTGGTCAAAATATGCAAAAGTCCCTCATTTGTTCTGCACACTGTACCGACGACAGCTATGCTACGACAGAGATGGCACAGAGTTGGCAAGAATGTGTGGACATCCTGCGACACTCAAAGCAGATGCATTTCCAACGATAAAGTCAACGAAATCACAAAGGTGAGTTTTGTTGATGTTATTGACTTATGTGGAGTGCTAATCAGACATATTTGGTCACGGCATGACTGCAAGCTAATCGATGCTAACATGCTATTTAGGCTAGCTGTATGTACATATTGCATCATTATGCCTCATTTGTAGCTATATTTGTATCCAGCCTTTCCCTCTACCCACATTTAATGCCAAACAAACACATACCAATCGTTAGAAGGCGATCGCCAAATTCGTCCGCGCTTCCTCCCGTGCCGCTGTCTGTCGTGATATGGCTCAAAAGTTTGTTTCTTCTTTAATTACATTTTCGGTACCTGCCTCCACACTCCAACCATCCGTTTCAATACATGCGTAATCTCTTGAATCGCTTACGCTACTGAAATCCGAGTCTGAATCCGAGCTACTATGCTATACCTTTCTGCGCTATGCGCCATGTTTGTTTCTGGTGGCTTCACGCTGTGACGTCACAGGACAATAGACGGGTGGATATAGCGATGGTGTAAATCAGGCACTTTGAAGCCGTTTTTCAGGATATTGCGTGATGGGTAAAATTTTGAGAAAAACTTCGAAAAATAAAATAAGCCACTGGGAACTGAATTTCATTGGTTTTAACCATTTCAAAAATTGTGATAATGTTCCCCTTTAAATGAATGCATTTAATTGAAGTATCTGTTTTAGAGAAGATGGTTTTATTAACAATCTCAGCTACAATCGGGCGGCCGAAAGGGAATAAGCGGTAGAAAATGGATGGATGGGTTTTATTAACTGTCAATGAAAATACTTCTGTTGTACTAAATGTGTGCAAGAGGTTCACAGTAAAAATATTTTATGAAATATGTAAAACAGTCACGTACGCAATAGGGATATACTGTATGAAAATGTATCTTGCGTGTTGCGGCCAAAATTTTTACAGTATTGTTGAATGTGCTCAAAAAGTACTTGAACACATTAAAATATTTTAAGTATGTTTAATTTAAGACATTTTATAAAAGACAATACACTTAATCAGCAGAAACATCATTAAATAGTGATCTGGCGTCTTAAGAGCCATATTATTTTTATATGAGTGTTTGAATATGTTCATCTTCCGTTTTATTTTGTCAAGGTTTTAGTCTTTTTTGTAATGATAAAGGATAAAAGTGTGTTGGGCACTTTCACTTCCTGTTTGTGACATCTCTTGAGTTTATATTCCTATTCATAGTCATATTCCTTCGAGTATCGTTCGATCCCTCTGGTCTCAGAGGTTCAATGTGCACTATTTAATATATTAGTTGTCCAGACAGTAATGTGTTTTTAAATGGATGGAACTTTGTCAAAAGTAAAAAGAAATTACTTTTTCTGTCCAAACAGTCAAAGAACAGATGTACAGTTACAGGGTGGACAGAATGGGAAAACATGGGCAGCACCCTGTAAAAATGGTAGGAAAATTGGAAATGTGGCGGCTGCGGGGTGAAGTTATGCAAGTTTAGATTGGTTAATGTCATTTGTTATTGGGGAAAGACATTATTGTCTGTGGCTTTCATGTTAGCATTTAAGCTAACTAACAAGCTAGAGCTAACTTGCATTTCCAGAAAATTAACAGTATTACTGCGAGTCTAGCAATGTGTTTTCAGTCATGGCTTTACGATAATTTGAATTCAATACAATAATATTCACTGTCGAGAATTTTGCAGGGGCATATTTATACAGTTTATCGTTACATCACCAGAAGCCAGTCTGGGATTCACCAAAAGTATCAACTGACAATTCAATGAATGGACCTTCAGTTTTACTTTCTAATTCAATTGAAATTGAAAGCCTACTTCCTAATTGCAAAACCTCACATCAAACTTAATTGAAATTAATGGAATTTAAATTTTGAATTTTGCACAAGCCTGTTAGAAACACTGACAAAAAGGTTGGCTTTACAAAAATAGCATGCTTGTTTTAACAGACAATACCATTAGAGTGTGAGCATTACTGTAATTCTAAATGCATGATCTTTGTTTGATACAACTCATGTGTGGGGACGGCATGGTACAGTTGGGAGAAAGGCTGTTCTTGGTTCAATCCCCACCTTCTACCATCCTTCAGCAAGACACTTCACCCTTGCTCCTGATGGGCCCTGGTTAGCGCCTTGCATGGCAGCTCCCGCCATCAGTGTGTGAATGTGTGTGTGAATGGGTGAATGTGGAAATAGTGTCAAAGCGCTTTGAGTTCCTTAAAAAGGTAGAAAAGCGCTTTACAAGTACAACCCATTTACCATGTGTTGGAGCTATCTGAAGAGTGCAGATACAACTTAA
>NC_084621.1:61329904-61349904 GCF_033978795.1 Nerophis ophidion | reverse complement strand
GATGGATGGATGGATGGATGGATGGATGGGTTACATTTATATAGCACTTTTTCCAGACATTCATAAAGTGCTTTTAGTGAGAAATGAGAACCCATCATTCATTCACTCCATTCACACTTGATGGTGGTAAACTGCATTTGTTGTGAGATTATAAAAAAACATCTTAAGGATCTTTGAAATACGTATTTTAACATTATGAGAATGAAATAACACACTTCAATCACCTTTACGCTCGATTAATCCAAAAATAATAATGCTGCCTAAAGCTGAGCCAATCAATGGCGACAATACTAAACAGTGCACTTTGATTGGGTTTGTTCTCATTGAGTTAACAATACTACTGTAGTATTGATATGTTTAATCCATTAAACCATTTTAATGCTTAAAAATGCTAAATTCTGGCACAAATATACATCAAATATGCTTTAAAAAAATCCGTGATAGAGTGAAGGTGTACACTCTGAAGTGGTAATAGTGAGGGACAACTGTACAGTATATAATTTTTGTTTTCTGTATTTATTTAATAAAATAAAAATCCATCCATCCATCAATTTTCTACCGCTTATTCCCTTTCGGGAACGCGGGGGGCGCTGGTGCCTATCTCAGCTACAATCGGGCGGAAGGCGGGGTACACCCTGGACAAGTCGCCACCTCATCGCAGGGCCAACACAGATAGACAGACAACATTCACACTCACATTCACACACTAGGGCCAATTTAGTGTTGCCAATCAACCTATCCCCAGGTGCATGTCTTTGGAAGTGGGAGGAAGCCGGAGTACCCGGAGGGAACCCATGCATTCATGGGGAGAACATGCAAACTCCACACAGAAAGATCCCGAGCCTGGATTTGAACCCAGGACTGCAGGACCTTCGTATTGTGAGGCAGACGCACTAACCCCTCTGCCACCGTGAAGCCATATATAAAAAAAGTATCAAAATTCGCCAACATACTTTGACTTTTCATTATGCGTCCCTTGGTGGACAAAGTTTGGACACCCGCTGTCCTATTTATATATGCTGTATAAATTATGTTTTAAAGGTACTATGTTATCGTGCAACACTACAATAGAATAGTATAGAATACAATGCATTTTATAGTCACTATATGTACAATGAGATTAAAAGCAGCTCCTTCTCCGATGCAAACATGCACCAGAAAACAAATACATGGACAAAAAAAATAAAAAATAAAGATAAAACATAAATAGTGTTATTAAATACAGACAACAATTACGATAAGAAAAATAAACAGGCACATTGTTCTGACTATATAAAAGGAATGTGTGGGTTAGTGCACATTCAGTAATGAATATAAATACTGCACAGATTGAATGGTTTGACATGAGCGGATACTCCAGAATGAGAGTTATGAAACAAAGCAAATTGTATGATATTTCACAGTAATCATTGTGGGAAAGATGTATCGGATAAATGTTATAAATGAAGATAAATGGTATGACATTATACAGTAACACCGTGCTAATCACTACCTGGCAGCAAGAGTGCTAGTCGCAAGGTAAATAAAATGCTAACATGAATATAATGATATAAATCTAGTCAAGGTTTCTGTAGTTTATCCGTTATACAGTGTTCGATACCGGGGTAAAGCGGAATATATGTTAGGTCAGAAAAAAACACAGAGGCTATTTCATCCCGATAAGCCTGTTTTGAAACAGGCTTGAAGGGATGAAATAGCCCGTGTTTTTCCCTAACCTAATGTATAATAATATAAATGTGTTCATGTTGTTTTATTTTATTCAAGTTTTTATTTATTTTTGATTTTCTATTTACGTGAATGTACTTTTTTGTATGGGGCTGCATGGCCTAGATCAGTGGTTCTCAAATGGGGGTCCTTGAAGGTATGCCAAAGGGTATGTGAGATTTTTTTTAAATATTCTAAAAATAGCAACAATTCAAAAATCCTTTGTAAATATATTTATTGAATAATACTTAAACAAAATAGGAAATATGTTGACAGCTAGATTTTTTTGTGGACATGTTCCATAAATATTGATGTTAAAGATTTCTTTATTTGTGAAGAAATGTTTAGAATTAAGTCCATGAATCCAGATGGATCTCTATTACAATCCCCAAGAGGTTACTTTAAGTTGATGATTACTTCTATGTGTAGACATATTTATTTATAATTGAATCCTTTGTGTATTTTTCAACAAGTTTTTAGTTATCTTTGTATATTTTTTTCCAAATAGTTCAAGAAAGACCACTACAAATGAGCAATATTTTGCACTGTTATACAATTTAATAAATCAGAAACTGATGACATAGTGCTGAATTTTACTTCTTTATCTCTTTTTTTCAACCAAAAATGATTTGCTCTGATTAGGGGGTACTTGAATTAAAAAAATGTTCACAGGGGGTACATCACTGAAAAAAGGTTGAGAACCACTGGCCTAGATAGTAGAGCGGCCATGTCAGCAACTCGAGGGTTCCAGGTCCTATTTACTCTTGTTGTGTCTTTAGGCAAGATACTTCACCTTTGCTGCTGGTGGGTCGCGGTAAACCTATTGCATTGCAGCTTTGTGTGAATGTGGTGTATCATGTAAAGCAGTGGTCCCCAACCATCGGGCCGCGGAATAATTTTTTAACAAAACACAATATACACTTACAGTTAGTGCAAAAACCACGAAAACCTCCCTTTTTCATGACCAAAACGTCCCTTTTTTATGACAAAGAAGAAAAAAAAAAAGGACACGCCCCCCCCCAAACCCCCCACCCCCCGGTAAATTATTAAGCGTTGACCGGTCCGCGGATACAAAAAGGTTGGGGACCACTGATGTAAAGCGCTTTGAGTAACATTCCAGGTATAGCACAGTGCTATATACACAGCCCAAAACCAGTAAAGTTGGCACATTGTGTAAATTGTAAATGAGAACCTTCCATCCATCCATCCATTTTCTACCGCTTATTCCCTTTTGGGGTCGCTGGCGCCTATCTCAGCTACAATCGGGCGGAAGGCTGGTTACACCCAGGACAAGTCGCCTCCTCATCGCAGTAAATGAGAACCTATATAACCTATATTCAATTGAATAGATTGCAAAAACATGATACCTAACGTTCAAAATGTTAAACATTATTTTTTTTTGCAAACATTAGCTCATTTGTAATTTGATGCCTGCAACATGTTTCAAAAAAGCTGGCACAAGTGGCAAAAAAGAGGAATGCTCATCAAACACGCCCAGGTTACCCACGTCGAAAACATGGGCAACTTACACATCTGTGAAGGCACCAATATTGATGAAAGGTCCATACAGGTTTTGGAGCAACATATGTTGCCATTCAAACAACGTTATCATGGACGCCCCTGCTTATTTCAGCAAGACAATGCCAAGCCACGTGTTACAACAGCATGGCTTCATAGTAAAAGAGTGCGGGTACTAGACTGGCCTGCCTGTAGTCCAGACCTGTCTCCCATTGAAAATGTGTGGCGCATTATGAAGCGTAAAATACGACAACGGAGACCCCAAACTGTTGAACAACTTAACTTGGGGCGGCATGGCTCTGTTGGTAGGGTGGCCGTGCCAGCAACTTTAGGGTTGCAGGTTCGATTCCCGCTTCCGCCATCCTAGTCACTGCCGTTCTGTCCTTGGGCAAGACACTTTACCCACCAGCTCCCAGTGCCACCCACACTGGTTTAAATGTAACTTAGATATTGGGTTTCACTATGTAAAGCGCTTTGAGTCACTCGAGAAAAGCGCTATATAAATACAATTCACTTCACTTCACTTAAGCTGTACATCAGGAGTGCCCACACTTTTTCTGCAGGCGAGCTACTTTTCAATTGACCAACTCGAGGGGATGTACCTCATCTATATATATCATTTATATTTATTTATTTATTTATGAAAAAGACATTTTTGTAAACAAGTTAAATGTGTTTAATGATAATACAAGCATGTGTAACACATATAGATGTCTTTATTTCACAAAGACAAGAATATAAGTTGGTGTATTACCTGATTCTGATGACTTGCATTGATTGGAATCAGACAGTAATGATGATAACGCCCACATTTTCAAATGGAGGAGAAAAAAAGTTGTCCTTTCTGTACAATACCACATGAAAGTGGTTGGTTTTTGGCATCTAATTCATCCAGCTTCCATACACTTTACAAGAAAAACATTGGCGGCAAATTCCGTAGCTTGCTTGATTGACATTCACGGCACCCGAGGGTCTTGTGAGATGACGCTGGCTGCTGCCAGTTCATTATTATGAAAAAATGACAGAGAGGAAGGCGAGAAACACTTTTTATTTCAACAGACTTTCGCGCCGTCCCTTCCGTCAAAACTCTAAAGGCCGACTGCACATTTCCTATCTTCACAATAAAAGCCCTGCTTCATGCTGCCTGCGCTAACAAAATAAGAGTCTCGGAAAGCTGGCGTGCACAAGTGATGTGCACGCCAGCTTTCTGAGGGATCGCTTGTGCACGCCAGTTTTCCGAGACTCTGTATTTAGTTAGCGCAGGCAGCATGAAGCAGGGCTTTTATTGTGAAGATAGGAAATTTGCAGTCGGCCTTTAGAGTTTTGACGGAAGGTACGACGCGAGAGTCTGTTGAAATAAAAAGTGTTTCTCGCCTTCCTCTCGGTCATATTTTCATAATAATGATCTTGCAGCAGCCAGCGTCATCTCACAAGACCCTCCGGTACCGTGAATGTCATTTAAGTGACGTCTTGGTGAAGATTGATGATCACTAATTTTTAGGTCTATTTTTTTAAAAAGCCTGGCTGGAGATCGACTGACACACCCCCCGCGGTCGACTGGTAGCTCGCGATCGACGTAATGGGCACCCCTGGTGTACATCAAGCAAGAATGGGAAATAATTCCACCTGAAAAGCTTAGAAAAAGGATCTCCTCAGTTCCCAAACGTTACCCAAACTTTTTTGCAATGTCCTGCTGCCATTAAATTCTAAGTTGTTGAGTATTTGCAAAAAAAAAAAACAAGTTTCCCAATATGTCCATTAAATATCTTGTCTTTACAGTATATTCTATTAAGTTGGCTGTGCTGGCTGGTAGTTTTTCCCTGCAACGGTGTTTAGGTAGGATTAAGGTTTTAATTATTTTAAAGCAGGATCAAAAATACAAAACTGAGGACGCTAACAGGCGTGGAGCTAAAAAAAACAAAATGTCACAAAGGGTGAAAAACGAGGAATGCTAGTGTGTAGAAAAATCACTAGAGTGAGGAGGGAAAAAAACAGGAGAATGCAATAGCAAACATTGGCCCAGCAACTAATGCTGGGTGACAGAAAACTATAAAGGGGAGTGATTAACCAAAACACCTTGTGGGAACACTAATTGCTGAACAATGACAGGTGAGGACAGTCAGTGCCCATGGAAACCAATAGGAAAGAGGGTGCACAAACAGGAAAACTACCAAACATAAATCATGCCATGACCCGGGTGACGGATCATGACAATATTCAATTTAATAGAAATTGAAAAGGATTTGGAAATCATTGTATTCTGTTTTTGGTTACAAACTACACAACATGCCAACTTCACTGTTTTTTTATTTTTTATTCCTAACCATCCATCCATCCATTTTCTACCGCTTATTCCCTTTTCGGGTCGCGGGGGGCGCTGGCGCCTATCTCAGCTACAATCAGGCGGAAGGCGGGGTACACCCTGGACAAGTCGCCACCTCATCGCAGGGCCAACACAGATAGACAGACAACATTCACACTCACATTCACACACTAGGCCCAATTTAGTGTTGCCAACCAACCTATCCCCAGGTGCATGTCTTTGGAAGTGGGAGGAAGCCGGAGTACCCGGAGGGAACCCACGCATTCACGGGGAGAACATGCAAACTCCACACAGAAAGATCCCGAGCCTGGATTTGAACCCAGGACTGCAGGACCTTCGTATTGTGAGGCAGACGCACTAACCCCTCTGCCACCGTGAAGCCCTATTCCTAACCATTTACCATTCAATTTAAGTAGTGTGGCCATGCCAGTGCCATTTTTGAACTACATTATTGTGTGTTGGATTAATTACATGTAAATGTGTGGACAAATTGCGGTAGGAATATACAAAAAAAAAAAATAAAAACAAAAGTGCAATCCACCAAATATTATACAACCCCCCTGCAATACCTCTGCGGACCCTCGAGGTGTCGCGGCCCCCCTGTTGCCGACAGTTTAGAGCAGGGGTCGGGAACCTTTTTGGCTGAGAGAGCCATGAAAGCCAAATATTTCAAAATGTATTTCCGTGAGAGCCGAAGTGAATTATACTTATATAGCTCTTTTCTCTAGTGACTCAAAGCGCTTTTACATGGTGAAACCCAAAAATCTAAGTTACTTTTAAAGCAGTGTGGGTGACACTGGGAGCAGGTGGGTAAAGGGTCTTGCCCAAGGACACAACGGCAGTGACTAGGATGGCGGAAGCGGGGATCGAACCTGGAACCCTCAAGTTGCTGGCACGCTCGCTCTACCTACCGAGCTATACCGCCCCGATATGATATTTTTCAACACTGAATACAACTAAATGCGTGCATTTTTAAGTAAGACCAACATTTTTAGAGTATAATAAGTCTCTTTTTCTTTTTAATAACATTGTTATTCTAAAGCTAACCAATAATAAATATAATACTTTTTCTACTGCGTCCAATGCTGGGGTCCAAGGGACATACATTTTTTCGGCAGACATTGTCAGGGCATTATTGGCCATGACACATGTGCCTATAATACGAACCAAAACAACAATAAAAACTAACATATGTTTGAAGGCTTTAAACTAGGAATAAAAACTTCAGTTGTTTGTGTCAACATTTCAATGTTTTCTTCTTACGTTATAACTTTTTGCTCGTTTTTTTTATTCTTACTGTCAATTTTATTTCTACAATTTTCCACAAAAGTCAAGGTCCAGATTTTAGCTATACCGCCCCGATATAATATTTTTCAACACTGAATACAACTAAATGCGTGCATTTTTAAGTAAGACCAACATTTTTAGAGTATAATAAGTCTCTTTTTAATAACATTGTTATTCTAAAGCTGACCAATAATAAATATAATACCTCTTACCATTAATGCGACATCTTGAACAGGTGCGATAGAAAACGGATGGTTGGATTAAAATGCATGTGTCACACGGTGACGTGTTCTGGTCAGGGTTTGTTCTCTCGGAATGCAGAATGGACGGCTCCGGACGACAGCGTGAGGTAGGAGATGATAATTTAATCATAATATTACCAAAAGACAGAAACAAACCAAGGAAAAACGTGCCGATCGCACGGGAAACTAAGATAGCAGCTTAGCACAGGATCAAGGTCAGGAATCATGGGCAGGAATAAACCATCATGATAGTCGCATACCGCAAACAATAAAGCCATAAATAAATAACTCTCTGATTAGTGCTCAACAGCAGGTGAACCTGCAGAGCACTAATCAGAGGCAGGTGAAACCAACTAGTACCCATGGAAACCAAAACAAAACACCCAATGTGCACAAAACAGGAACCAAGGGAGTCCAAAACCAACAGAAGATGACTAAACAAAACATGATCCGGATCACGGATCATGACAGCATGAAAATGTTTTATAATTTGAACGTTATTTTTAACACTGTGATTACCAGCGGAATTATTCATTACTTATCGTGTTAAGCAATGTCAGCTAAGATTTATCCGCATCTGTCTCTAGAGCCATAGGTTCCCTACACCTGGTTTAGAGCCAGAATGAGGTAATTGCTGACGTATATTTTCACAGTTGTAAGAGCTTCATGCTGTGTAAGATTTGACCATTACTGATGTCATGCTTCTATTGCCCGTTCTCACCTCGAGCTTTCACGGCAGGCCTCAGCTCCTTCTTGTGTTTCGGCGCACTCCGTGGTTCACGGCTCCCCTCCGTCATCACTCGCACCCTCTTCACTTTGGTCTTGCGCTCGGGGAGTGTTGGGGAGCTGTGGGCACTCTGCTCTGAGCCTGGCGGGGTTTTGGAGGGGGACACAGACTGACTAGTGGGGCAGCCGGTGTCATCTATATTGTAGATATAGGCACACACATCATAATAACCAAGAACGTCTTGTAGCTTTGTTAAAAGCTGTCTCATTCTGCCAAGGAGGTTGATTTATTGCACATGAAATATGTAAATAAATGATCAGGATTGATAGATGAAAGATGATGAGTATAATAGTGATTATGCTAAAACAAGAGGGTTCATCACATGTTTGGTTAACCTTTTTGAACAAGTCGAGCATGCTTTTATTTCAAGTGGCCTGGACTACTGCAATGCACTTTATGCTGGCATTAGCCAAAAAGCTCTCTCCCGGTTGCAGTTAGTCCAGAACGCGGAAGCAGGACTTTTAACAGGGGCCAGGAAACGCCAGCATATAACCCCAATCCTTCAGAGTTTGCACTGGCTCCCTGTTCATTTTAGAATTGATTTTAAAACATTGCTGTTTGTTTTTAAATCTTTACATGGACTGGCACCTCAATTCATCTCGGACCTCATCCAAATTTACATTCCTGCGGTCTGAGGTCTGACCAAGACCAGACTTAAGACCAGGGGAGACAGGGCCTTCTCTGTGGTCGGCCCTAAGCTCTGGAACACTCTGCCCCTCCATGTTCAAACTGCTTCCACAGTGGAGTGTTTTAAGTCTCATCTTAAGACCCACTTTTATTCTTTGGCTTTTAACACTACGTGAGTTGTGTGGTCCTCTGTCCTCTGTTGTCCTCTGTGTTTTTTATACACTTTGATTTCCATTTTACTGTTTTAATTGATTTTATCCTTTAAAATAGTTTTCAATCACATTTGTTTTTATATCGTTTTTTTCAATATTGGTTTTCTATTTATTTATTTTTTGTTTTAATTCAGTCGTTGGTGGAGCATAATATAGTTTTTTTAATATTGTTTTTAACATGGCTGTGCAGCCCTTTGGAAACGTTATTGTTGTTTAAATGTGCTATATAAATAAAGTGGATAGGATTGGATTGGTCATACAGTGAAACATTGATTTACGAAGCCCTCATTGTACAAACGTTTCAATTAAAGAACCACAGACCGAATTAAAATATGCTTTCTTGTAACCACCTTGTCTCGGGTGAACGAATATTACACCCATACTTGCCAACCTTGAGACCTCAGATTTCGGGAGGTGGGGGGCGTGGTTGGGGGCGTGGTTAAGAGGGGAGGGGTATGTTTACAGCTGTTTTGTGCGCAGTTGTGCACAGCACTTTCTAAAGTAGATGTCATTGTCACATATGCATGATTGATTGATTGATTGAACCTTTAAATAGTAGATTGCCCTGTACAGTACATATTCCGTACAATTGACCATTAAATGGTAACACCCGAATAAGTTTTTCAACTTGTTTAAGTTGGGGTCCACGTTAATCAATTAATGGTACAAATATATACTATCAGCATAATACAGTCATCACACAAGTTAATCATCATAGTATGTACATTGAATTATTTACAATCCGGGGGATGGGATGAGGAGATTTGGTTGATATCAGTACTTCAGTCATCAACAATGGCATCAACAGGGAAATGGACTTTGAAACAGTGTAGGTGTGACTTAGTAGGATATGTACAGCCAGCAGAGAACATAGTGAGTTCAGATAGCATAAGAACAAGTATATACATTAGAAATACATTCGATTATTTACATTACGTTATTTACAATCCGGGGAGATGGGATGTGAATGTAGGAGGATTAGTAAAGGGTTGAAGTTGCCTGGAGGTGTTGTGGTGCATGTACAGTAGATGGCAGTATGGTCCTGTTTAAGAGTGTCACATGCTGTTTACGGCAGACGAACTGCCTTACGGTAGAGTGGTAGACGTAAACGTGACTGCTGTTGTTGTGTGTTGTTACTGCGCTGGGAGAACGTTAATAGATAGATGGATAGATAGCACTTTATTTATTCCGTCAGGAGAGTTCCTTCAGGAAAATTAAAATTTTCAGCACAATCCCATTCAAGATCAGACAAACATTACAGGGAGACAGAACAGGATCGCTGACGGGTCTGCCGGCTTCCAGCGCCCCTTACAAAAAAGATGACATACAGGTAAACAAGGGGGATGGGGGGGGATGAAGAAAAAAAAAAAATAGAACATTAAGATAAAATAAAAAAATCGGTCTTAGCCAAGGCCCTGGAGTGGGGGTGCAGACTGAGGCCAAGGGAAAAAAAAAACAAAAAAAAAACAACTCATAGCCATAGTACACATCCCTCTTACATGTGTGTAAGAGGGAAACGTCAAACATCAAAGAACACAGAGGACATTAAAGACATTAAAACAGCAGATACAACCAGACACTTCTACATACAGCTATGAATAAAAAGTAAAATAAACATATCCACTGTGGTGGCCTCTGCGGTGTTCCACGCCATCGTCTGCTGGGGAGGAGGGAGCATGGCCAGAGACAGAAGCAGACTGAAACTGCCTAACAATAAACCCACATAAGAAACCAAGAACTCGCCCTCGATCATTCTACAGTTATAACGTCATTGGGCAGACACGCTCTCAGACACGTCACTCAGGTCCTCATGGAGCTGGAGGGGGCGTGGCCTCCAGCTCCGCCTGAATTTCGGGAGATTTTCGGGATAAAAATTTGTCCCGGGAGGTTTTCGGGAGAGGCGCTGAATTTCGGGAGTCTCCCGGAAAATACGGGAGGGTTGGCAAGTATGGTTACACCCACCCATTGTGTGACTCGGAAAGGAGCCATTTTGTGCCCGGCAGCACAGTCAGTACAGTTTTACGGTTAGTCACTGTGTTAGGTGCTACGTTGTGCACTTTTTAAATGTTTTTGAGCCTTTTTACGGCATTTTTCTAGTTTTGTTTGCTTGATATGACTCCAAAAAAGAAATAGACCACTAATGTGTGATTTGAAACATTCAGTATGTATGGCACTGTCAACAATGCCTCCACACCTTCGTTCCGATACACGCCAAAAAGATTTACCGACAAGGTAAAGTGGATCATCGTTGTAGCGACCCGAGTGTCAAAGTTAAGGAGTGTTGTGATTTCGAACTGTGGTTGCACCACAAGGCTAGTGACAGTGTGTCGGCTGCAATGAGGACAGTTCAGCTTGACTTTGTTAAGAAATAGAAAGTTGATCCATTATCCTCTTATTATGTTTGTTTGATATAGTGTACTGTATAGCACTTTGTAGTATGTTCAAAGTGTACAAAGTTTCTGTCTTTCTTTTTTCTTTTCATAGTTTATTTCGAACATGTGCACATTTACAACACAATACATCACACAGCTTTATATCACCTTACATCTCCTTATGTCCGAAAAGGAATAGGAAGAAGCAAAGCTTATTTAATCCTACCCCTTTCCCACGTCACAGTGCCCACAAATATATACATTCATCTACTGACTCTCCTTACAGCAAAATAGCAAAATGACATCCGTGAATGAGTAATACAACAGTTCCGTAACATGTGATTAATTATTCAGTCATTACCAACATACTGAGATGAAGAATATCTTATTTTCAATAAGGTTGAAAGTGTTTCTCATAATTCTTTATCTTTGTACTTTGTAAGCACTATTAATTTGAACATCCTCTTAAAGTGGATCATATCAGTACAATGTTAATTTCTTTACTTAATCCATTCCATAATTTAATTCCACATACTGATATGCTAAAGGTTTTAAGTGTTGTACGTGCATACAAAGGTTTTAAATTAGATTTTCCTCTAAGGTTATATTTCTCCTCTTTAGTTGAGAAGAATTGTTGTACATTCTTTGGTAGCAGGTTATAATTTGCTTCGTACATCATTTTAGCTGTTTGCAATTTTATCAAATCATCGAGCTTTAATATTTTTGACTCAATAACTAAAGGGTTTGTATGTTCTCTATATCCAACGTTATGTATTATTCTAATTGATCTTTTTTGTAACACAGTTAACGAATGTAGCGCACATTTGTAGTTGTTTCCCCATATTTCTGCACAATAACTCAGATATGGTAACACTAGCGAGCAGTAGAGAATATAAAGTGACTTTTGGCCCAGGACATATTTTGCTTTATTCATTATTGAAATATTTTTTGCCACCGTATGTTGTATGTTTTGTATGTGAGATGTCCAGTTCATTTTATCATCTATCAATACTCCCAAAAATCTGGTTTCTTTTACCCTTTCAATATCTACTCCGTCTATTTGTATTCGTGTCTGATGCTCTTTTCTACTATTACCAAATACTCATTAATTTAATTTTACTGAGTTGTTTTTATCAAACCATTTTTTTAAATTTGTTCATTTCTTCCATTATTATTTGTTTTATCTTCTGTGTGTTCTCTCCTGAACAGAAAGCAGTTGTGTCGTCTGCAAATAAAACAAACTTCAAGTCCTTTGTAACTTTACAAATGTCGTTTATATAAAGTTTAAACAATATTGGTCCCAGTATTGATCTCTGGGGTACACCACAAGATATATCCAACCGTGTTAACATGTTTTCACCCATCTTCTCATATAGCTTCCTGTTGGTTAAATAGCTTCTTGCCCAGTTCAATACCAACTTCAAGTTCTTTGTAACTTTACAAATGTCGTTTGTATAAAGATTGAACAGTTTGACCCAAATATGGACTTTTGTCGATGCTGAAACCCATAGTTCATGTTTACATTGTTTCTTATAGACAAATCTGATGTGGGATCTGAACCGAGGATGTTGTTGTGGTTTGTGCAGCCCTTTGAAACACTTGAATTGATTAACGTGGACCCCGACTTAAACAAGTTGAAAAACTTATTCGGGTGTTACCATTTAGTGGTCAATTGTACGGAATATTTACCGAACTGTGCAATATACTAATACAAGTCTCACTCGATCAAAATTCAATGTAACTTATCTTTGCATGTTCGAAATAAACCAAACTACGTGAATGCGCCACACACAACGTTGATGTGTTTAAAACACTCACCATTAGTGGTCGGTAGATACCAATGCTTCCATCGATGAATTCTGTCAACATTTCGGCGTGTGGCGTCTCGTAAGAGCGACCCAACTTGTGTAAACAAGTCCCCGCCAATAATTTAAAATCGCGCATGAATGAAGATCGTCTTTGTTACGTCACTCATGACGTCATTTTCTCTTTCAAGGCCGATAAGGCAAAGGTCAGGTGACTTCCGGCCGTTAATCAAAACAGGGCGGATGCTAATTTGCTAGTACTTACTATGTCACTTTATCAGATGCTCTGTCCTGTCGCCCACTACAACCAAGCGTTTGAGTTCCGTTTTTGTTTTCTAACTCTTCATCTAATACTACGTAGATGAATAAACTGAGTTTAATTTCAGTAAGTAGAAACACTAACTCGTCGGAGTAGCGTGCTAGCTACCATACAATCAATTAATCAATCAATTGTGATTTAGGGCTATATAAATAAACATTGACTGATTGATTGATTGATTGAGATCTGCTTAGTGTAAACTAAATCAAGGTTTCATTGTACTTTCCCCCAGCTTGCTCCATTAAAGGTGTTGGTTGGTACACTACAGGTAATATAGATATAGTATCCTTTAACCGAAGCCGAAGTTCTTACCTGAGTAAAAACTGTTGGTGCTGATTGTCCTCTTGGAGTGATCTGAGCTGACATCACACTCTTTGCCCTCCTCCTCTGACAAAGGGGAGTCAGAAGGAGGCGTCCCTTTGCCCTTTGGCTGAAAAGGATGGAGGACCAAACGTGGGATGCGGCTGCGAGGGCTGCCTTTCTCAGGCGACTTCTTTTCCTGTCCAATGGAAAATACTGATCGTTACCAAAGCGGCGCATGATAAAATGTTGTTCTGACAGAAAACACAGAACAATTCAGCATTACTTACTTCAATTGGTTGTCTTATTAAATCATTAAGTCAACAAGTTTGTATTTTGGCAAAGTGTATACATAGCCAGTGGCATTCCCTAGGGGGCGCTATAAGGATGAGGGTATGAACGTAGATTCAAATGCCCTCTGCTAAGTGACTATAAGGGCAATCAACTCTTAAATCAGGACTAACCTCATATTCTTGGAACGGACCCATGTTTGAGGTGTTGTGCTCTCACTGATAAAAACACACAAAAAGAAAGATTACACACAAAAATAAATATCATGTGGCGCTGTAAGGATAGTCGGACATTGGAACAAAGGACAAAGACCCCGCTTGGGTCGTTCCACACACACACTCAGAGAAGTACTCGCTCAGCCTGGTACAGATGGCACAGAAAGAAAAAAGCCAACCCTAATCGATACACAATAACTGATTTACTAAGATCCAAATACCACGTGCTAAAGAACGTGTGCAATCTTTCAAAGAGCGTGTAGTATAAGTGGGCGTGTTGCGTGCGATCTACTAACACTGCACGTACTATTCATACCTGGTGCCCACCGCCATATTTAAATTAGGTTTTCATTGTGAAAACACTTGGTTATTTACTTCACATCCATATCAAACAAGCAGCAGACACGTAACAGTTTTTATTGGCATTTTAGAAGCAGAAAAAAAAGTACTTTTGCACACAAAAAATGCACTTTTTTTTCGTAGAGGAGATATGTTAACAACATCCATCCATCCATTTTCTACCGCTTATTCCCTTTCGGGGCCTCGGGGGGCGCTGGCGCCTATCTCAGCTACAATCGGGCGGAAGGCGGGGTACACCTTGGACAAGTCGCCACCTCATCGCAGGGCCAACACAGATAGACAGACAACATTCACACTCACATTCACACACTAGGGCCCATTTAGTGTTGCCAATCAACCTATCCCCAGGTGCATGTCTTTGGAAGTGGGAGGAAGCCGGAGTACCCGGAGGGAACCCACGCATTCACGGGGAGAACATGCAAACTCCACACAGAAAGATCCTCAGCCTGGAATTGAACCCAGGACTGCAGGACCTTCGTATTGTGAGGCAGACGCACTAACCCCTCTGCCACGGTGAAGCCCGTTAACAACATATATTCTAAATAAAAAAATGAATGCCATGAAAAACAAACAAATACTAAAACACCTTAATTGAATTATTTTTATTCAGCCCCTTAACTCACCCAGCATGTAGCTATAAAATTATAAAAGTATCTTTCTTAATAGACGGACCATGCAAATATGTTGACAGACACATTCTCTGTTCTCATCAGTATTTGCAGAATGAGTACAGCGCAAACACCGACCCTGCAGCCGTGTGCGTGAGTATCACTTTGCACCTACTTTTCAGACGGGTTAAATAAAATGCTAAATAGTGCTGCATATTAATAAAAACTAAGCTGCAAAATGGATCGCCTTATTCTGCTCACTCGACACACACAATCCACTTTGCACACGTTTGATATATCAGCTGTGGGTTTGCTGTCAAGATTGCACGTGTAAATCAGCTCCAAATTGTGACAATGTTTGAGATTTTTACAGATCAACATGATTACTTGTGCTGTTGATAGTCAAACGCATCACATTGAAACTTTCTATTTTTTATCATTTAAAGTAATAAGGCACTACACTCAATAGGATATGGAACAAATCAGAAGTTTCTTATGTTTTAAATTGGATTAGATTAGATAGTACTTTATTTATTCCTTTTGGAGAGTTCCTTCAGGAAAATTAAAATTTTCATTACAATCCCATTCAAGATCAGACAAACATTACAAGGAGACAGAACAGGATCGCTGACGGGTCTGCCGGCTTCCAGCGCCCCTTACAAAAAAGGTGAGATACAGGTAAACAAGTGGGGGAGGGGGAAGGGAGAAAAAATAGAAGATTAAAATAAAATACAATTAAATTAAAAAATCAGTCTAAGCCTGGGCCCTGGAGAGGGGGTCCAGATTGAGCCCAAGGGAAAAAAAAAAAACAACAACAATTGATAGCCATAGTACACATCCCTCTCACATGTGTGTAAGAGGGAAACATCAGACATCAAAGGACATGAAAGACATTAAAGCAGCGGATACAACCAGCCACTTCTACATACAGCTATGAATAAAAAGTAAAATAAAAATATACACTGTGGTGGTCTCTGCGGTGTTCCACGCCGTCGTCTGCTGGGGTGGAAAGAGCATGGCCAGAGACAGGAGCAGACCCAACAAAGCAACCAAGTTTTACTTGTATATAAATAATCATACAGAACAATAAACACAACAAGAAATAGTCACATGTATATTTTGGAGAAAAAAAACATATTTGGTATGTGGATACTATGAGTTCTCAGTTGTTTTATGTAATACATTTTTTGTTCTTATTAATTTGATATTACTTTTTATTTGAAAGGGGGTTTGAGCCTAAACCTGCAACATCTGGGTAGGAGGTAGGGTAACACCCTGGAGAGTCAATAGAACTTATATGCTGTGTTGGATCCGCTTTGGACTGGACTCTCGCGACTGTGTTGGATCCATTATGGATTGAACTTTCACAGTATCATGTTAGACCCGCTCGACATCCATTGCTTTCCTCCTCTCTAAGGTTCTCATAGTCATCATTGTCACCGACGTCCCACTGGGTCATTATTGTCACCGATGTCCCACTGGGTGTGAGTTTTCCTTGCCCTTATGTGGGCCTACCGAGGATGTCGTGGTGGTCTGTGCAGCCCTTTGAGACACTAGTGATTTAGGGCTATATAAGTAAACATTGATTGATTGATTGATATACAAACACTTGTTTTGCACCAATGGGAAAAACTGTGATGACCTAACATCCAAGTAAAAGAACCCACAATTATCCGATTATGTAAGACGCCATCAAATGAACTCCCCTGATTCCCCTTTCAAAACTGAAAAACAAGGAACAAACATTTCTTATTAATGCTTTGTAGTTAAATAATGCAGAATATTCCTTCACGCTTGAATAAAATTGCCATAATCACGTCACTTCTGTTGGTCTGCTCTGTCTCTCTGCAGCTTAATGGGTCTGTTGCATAAGTGCAGCTGGGATGCACTTTTCTTTAGTCCGGAAATGAGCTTTTTGCACTGATTGGACTCGGCTTTTCTTCATTTCACAAGTTTGTATAGCTATCTGCACCAATATACATTTAATAACAATAAAATGATATGCAATGATGTATTACCATCTAATAGCCTTATCGGGATTGTGCAAAAAACTATGAATTTGAATGGACTTGGAATTGAGGTAGCAAACAGGAAGTATACATATTTGAAGGAACTAGAATTCTAAGGCCAGTTGATAATTTAGGTTACATACATGACTGTTTTACATCCATCCATCCATTTCCTACCGCTTATTCCCTTTCGGGGTCGCGGGGGGCGCTGGCACCTATCTCAGCTACAATCGGGCGGAAGGCGGGGTACACCCTGGACAAGTCGCCCCCTCATCGCAGGGCGACTGTTTTACATATTTCATTGAAATATTAGTAGTGACCTCATGTACACATTTTAGTCTAATGACATCATGTATTTTTCGTCGACCACAAAAACATAAACAGATAATTTAATATAGTGCAATGCGTTTTGTTCGTTGTATAAAATGGTGGGCAAATAACTTAAAAAATATTGTTTACTTCATCCAAATAGAAGGAATCTTTGTTAAATTTAGTAAGCCGAAAAACCTTTGTTGACACACGTGACACTTATTCCTGTTACATGGCTGTACGGAATTTTCCAGAATTGCAATGAATTAAACCCTACTTCCTGTAAATCCATTTAATTTCAAATACAATTTCTCCGAATGAATTGACTTCAAATTCCAAAATCGGTTCATGCACCAGCCTGCGTCCAATGCTGGGGGCCAAGGGACATACATTTTTTCGGCAGACATTGTCAGGGCATTATTGGCCATGACACATGTGCCTATAATAAGAACCAAAACAACAACAAAAACTAACATATGTTTGAAGACTTTAAACTAGGAATAAAGACTTCAGTTGTTTGTGTCAACATTTCAATGTTTTCTTCTTACATTATAACTTTTTGCTCGTTTTTTTTATTCTTACTGTCAATTTTATTTCTACAATTTTCCACAAAAGTCAAGGTCCAGATTTTAGATATCCCTGTTTGACGTATTTCTACATGAAGTGTGACTAGACAGAGAAGTGTCTCCAATATCTCTAAGTAGAGATGTCCGATAGTAGGTTTTTTGTCGATGTTCGATATTCTCCAACTTCTAAATACCGATATCAACCGATACTGATATATACAGTCGTGAAATGAACACATTATTAAGCCTATTTTTGTTGTGAGGCCCTGCTGGATGCATTTAAACAATGTACCAAGGTTTTCCAAAATAAATCAGCTCAATTTATGGAAAAAAATGCCAACATTTATTATTGAAGTCACAAAGTGCATGATTTTTTTTTAACAAGCCTCAAAACAGCAGTTTGGAATTTGGGACATGCTCTCCCTGAGAGAGCATGAGGAGGTCAAGAGGGGCGGGGTTGAGGTGGGGTGGGGGCTTAGGGGGTAGCGAGGGTGTATATTGTAGCGTCCCGGAAGAGTTAGTGCTGCAAGGGTTTCTGGGTATTTGTTCTGTTGTGTTTATGTTTAAAGATTAAGATTAAAGTACCAATGATTGTCACACACACACTAGGTGTGGTGAAATTTGTCCTCTGCATTTGACCCATCACCCTTGATCTGCCCCCCCCCCCCGGGAAGTGAGGGGAGCAGTGGGCAGCACTATGGTGATTTAACCCCCAATTCCAACCCTTGATGCTGAGTGCCAAGCAGGGAGGCAATGGGTCCCATTTTTATATAGTCTTTGGTATGGCTCGGCCAGGGTTTGAACTCACAACCTACCAATCTCAGGGCGGACACTCTAACCACTAGGCCACTGAGTAGGTATGTTGTATGTTGTGTTGCAGTGCGAATGTTCTCCCGAAATGTGTTTGTCATCCTTCTTTAGTGTGGGTTCACAGTGTGGCGCATATTTCTAACGGTGTTAGACTTGTTTACACGGCCACCCTCAGTGTGACCTGTATGGTTGTTGACCAAGTCTGCCAAATGAATACTTGTGTGTGAAAGGCCGTAGGTGTTGTGTGATTGGGCCGGCACGCCAAGGCAGTGCCTTTAAGGTTTATTGAAGCTCTGTACTTCTCCCTAGTTCTGTGTACACAGTGGCGTTTTAAAAAGTAATAAAATTAACTTATTGAAGCCGATATCGATAATTTTGAAACCAATACCGATAACTTCCGATATTACATTTTAAAGCATTTTTCGACTGGCTGTCCGATATTAACGGACATCTCTATCTCTAATACTTCTTAACACAATTGCGAGTCGTGACTCTTGTAAATCAAGGGCTGCAGCTGCACGCTTGTGGAGTTGTTCTGCACGCTTCCACACCTCACTTCTCACAGCAAAGCAAATATACACTTCGCAGGCTTGTGGGGGTGCCCGGCATGTCTGGATCTACACTCCTGGTATTCAATGATCTATTATTACTATTTAATTCTTCGAGTCGTCTTATTATACTGCTGCTTCATTATAAGACGTACATCTCGCCTCTGCCCCCTATAGAGGGGAGGACGTACTGCATTTAATGAGCACTTCTCTAGTCAGATTGAATGTTTTTATTATTTGTGTGATGATGTAATTTGGACATTTTGCATGAGAACCTCTGTTTTTATTATTTGCGGGATGATGTAATTTGGGCACTTTGCATGAGAACCTCCAGCTTGTACCAACCTCTTTCTTCAAAGCACAAAGGATGGTAAAAATAGAACTGTGTGCACTGTGGGAATTAAAGCGCACCTCATCTTGTCAGCTTCTGAAATAGAAGCACTATCTAGGTGGCCTTATGTCACCTACTTTTATTTTAGATTCCACATTCTCCTACAAATTGATAGGTTGATTGGCAACACTAAATTGGCCCTAGTGTGTGAATGTGAGTGTGAATGTTGTCTGTCTATCTGTGTTGGCCCTGCGATGAGGTGGCGACTTGTCCAGGGTGTACCCTGCCTTCCGCCCGATTGTAGCTGAGATAGGCGCCAGCGCCCCCGCGACCCCGAAAGGGAATAAGAGGTAGAAAATGGATGGATGGATGAATATTTATTGCATTAGACACATCAGAATAATTTTAAACATAAAGTAGGGTGAAGCTTTTCCTCTCCCGTTTCCTAGCAACAGTC
>NC_084621.1:61192404-61327404 GCF_033978795.1 Nerophis ophidion | reverse complement strand
CTGTCTCTGGTCGTGCTGCATCTCCACCCCCAACCCCAGCAGATGATTTTGTGGAGCACTGCAGAAGCCACCACGGTGTACGTGGCTGTTGAAATGAGGTTTTGTTTTTGTTTTGTTCTTTGTCTGTGCATGGAGCAAACCATATGTGGGCAATATATTTTAATTATTGCTATTTTTTTGTTGTGTTTTACTTTTGTATCTGTATGTAGAAGGTGGTGGCCTCAGCTCTGTGCTCTCTTGATATATTTTGTCATTTGTGTTCTTAGATATTTCCCCCTCATTTTAATATGTTTTTTTGCCTTATTCGTGTGGACCGTTTTTATCTGCACTGCAACCCCATAACTTTCCCATTGTGGGATTAAAAAATGTCTATCCTGTTCTATATTTGTAAATTCTGTATCTTCTATTGTTTTGTTTTTTGTTGTTCTCTCTCCCTGAATCCCCCCCCCCCCCAATCCCCCCCAAAAAACATCTTCTTTTTTTCTTCTTTCTATCCACTACTGACCATGTCGGCTTGTGCCAAACACTAAATATGACCAACCTTCAATAAAGTTAAATAAATAATGCAAGAACTGAAGCATTTCACACTTTTCCTTTGTAAAGTAAATCTGTACAGCAGATATGTCCATTCTAGATCAACAATATTATTTGCCTGAGTGGCTGAACAGGACAGGTTATTTAAAAAATAAATAAAATAAAAAACATAGGGAAAACCAAATCATCTTGATGTAACATGTCAACATAAACATCAAATCTACCAGTGGAATATACAACTCAAAAAAGGGTTGCATGGCTTAAAGCAGATGGTCTATGTTAACAACAACATATATATTAAGTAACTTTTAATCCACTGCAACTGCTTTCTAATGATTATCTAAGCACGTCAAGTCAAGCTCTTTACTCCCTAATGCCTCACATTGAAGAGCTCGGTCTATTATCGCGTCCATGCACTTATTTGCTCATGAAAGTAGATTAAAAGTTGCAGTTGGAAAATGATCCTCTTTTCTCCCTGATATAAAAACTTGACACAATTTGAGGGTATCTACTTTACTCATTCTAAACCACAGGTGTCAAACTCAATGGCCCGCCACTTAATTTTATTTGGCCTCGGAAAGCCTGAAAATAATATGCATCAATAAAGTAATGTTACTTTTCTCACTATTTCTATTTTGGGAGAAAAATATATATGTACTCCGTGTAATTGCAAATTATGTGAACTTAAATATTGTCTAATTATGCAAAAATACATTTTCAATTATTTAAACTATTTTTTAAATAGAAATACATTCTAATAATGATTTCAAAGCAAGTTATCCATCCAATTCTGCAATGTAAAAGTAGCAACAGATTTCATGATAAAATTGTGAAAGTTACTGTGTTTTTTACAGCATTTTTCTTTAAATGAAAGAAACATTACTTTTTCTACTGTTATAAACTGTGGTGCCGTTTTGGCATTTACAGTAATACACCGAAAAATCTACAGTTGTTGATTTGCGCTAAAAAAACCTTGCTGCTGAGGTGCCAAAATGTTGCTGTAAAATTGCATTTTTTTTAATTTACAGTAAAAAAACAAACAAATATAATGCATTTTCTCAAACCATAAAATCAGATGTACTGTTTTCCCATTTACAGTAATATGCACAAAATTTTGAGGTGAAATAATTGCAAATCTACTAAAAAAAACATTTAAAAAAATTCTGTAATACTAATATTCACGTTTAGATTCGGCCCTCTGGGGCCAAACATAACTGCTATGTGGTCCTCAGTGAAAACAACTTTGACACCTCTGCTCTAAACTCTCCAAAATGTGTGCTAATATTGCCGACACATGCAACAGATGTCACTTGACCCCTGCAAACATGACATGCATGTTGTGGTCCTGTCCGTGTCGAAACAATTACTGGACTGACATCTTCAAACATCTTGCAGGTGCACTAAATTTGAAGTTGACCCCTAAAACTAGCAAACGTTTAAGAAGACGTTTAAAGATACTATCGCCTTTGCATCCTTACTAGCATGCAGAATCTTTTTTTTTGGAGTGGAAGTCCCATTTTGTCCCCAAAGCCTCCCTGTGGCTTAGGAACCTCTGGCTGTACTTATATCTGGAGACTATCTTAAAATAATATGAGAGGTACACCCAAAAAGTTGATTCCTTCTGGGGCCGTATGAGTCACATAGCTAAATTAAAGACCCTACAAGACAAACACAACACTCACTTTTGACAATTCACATTTTACCACGCTTCAATTCCCTTTCTGCTTTGTTTTGACTCACTGACATCACAGCTTCTCTGCATATTTTTCTTTCTAGTCAGGATTTTTTTCCCGTTTGTTTGTCCACTTTTGGTACAGAGGTTAGACCGAGCATGGCCACCCACTTTGACCGATCTGTAGCAAGAAGTTGTAGGACCCGGAGTGGGTCGGGGTGGATAAGGGGTTGTGTATTTTAATTCCATTTATTGAAAACAAATATTACTTATTGTCTGTATTTTTTTTCCCAATCAAAATAATAAATAAAAGAAAAAATTGATCCATACAACCTTGTATGGCATCATCATGATATCAGACTTACTCACTGAGTAATCTCTTTTTTTTTGTCCTGTCCAGGTTTTTAGGCAACTCATATAGTTGATGTAGATGCCCTTATCAGCTGTACACATTTACTTTTAAAAAGAGAAGTGTGGAATACTCCTCTTGTTGCCTTATTTCTCCATCCATCCATCCATTTCTACCGCTTATTCCCTTTGGGGTCGCGGGGGGCGCTGGTGCCTATCTCAGCTACAATTGGGCGGAAGGCGGGGTACACCCAAGGAACTCATCTTTGACTTTAGGAAACACACTGCACACCCTGCCCCCCTCTACATCAACGGTGAGGAGGTGGAGAGAGTCAACTCCTTCAAGTTCCTCGGCACCCTCATACCTGCTGACCTGTCCTGGACCCAAAATACAACTGCGATCATCCCGAAGGCCCAGCGGAAACTCCACTTCCTGAGGGTGCTGAGGAAGAGCAGACTGGAGAGACAGCTGATGGTGACCTTCAACCGCTCAGCTTTCGAGAGCCTGCTGACATACTGCATAACAGTGCGGTACGCCAGCTGCACTGAAGCAGACAAACAGGCGATTCAGAGGGTCATAAAGTCTGCACAAAAAATCATCGGCTGTCCCCCTGCCCTCCCTGAAGGATTTACACAACTCCCGTTGCCTTAACAGAGCAAACAACATTACCAAGGACAGCACACACCCTGGTATCTACCTGTTCGACTTGCTACCATCAGGCAGGCGCTACAGGTGCATCAGAGCCAGAACAAACAGGCTCAGAGACAGCTTCTTTCCCAAAGCTGTCACCATGTTGAACTCTAACTTATAATAATAATAATTCACCCCTATACAATATAATAATAATAATAATAATAATAATAATAATAATGGATTAGATTTATATTGCGCGTTTCTATTGTTATATACTCAAAGCGCTCACAGAGAAGTGGGAACCCATCATTCATTCACACCTGGTGGCGGTAAGTTACATCTGTAGCCACAGCTGCCCTGCGGTAGACTGACGGAAGCGTGGCTGCCAGTTTGCGCCTACGGCCCCTCCGACCACCACCAATCATTCATTCATCATTCATTCATCATTCATTCACCAGTGTGAGCGGCACCGGGGGCAAAGGGTGAAGTGTCCTGCCCAAGGACACAACGGCAGCCACTTTGATGTCCATAGGTGGGAAGCGAACCTGCAACCCTCAGGTTTCTGGCACGGCCGCTCTACCCACTACGCCATGCCCTAATATCCTACTGTGCAATACTACCCTTCGAGTGCAATACGTCCGACACTGATTGTTATTTATTACTTCGGTAATCTTGTCTTGTTCTGTATATTGTACAGTATTTTGTATTTCTATAGTGTTTTGTATATTATACAGGATTGCTTATCATTTTTATTGGATAGTCTGTTTATTTCAATTGTTAGTTTTTTCCTTTGTGTTATTTATTTCACCCTATATTTGTTCCCACTACCGCACTTTAAGTTGGAGTGTTTAATCTTGTTGTATGGAAATATAATGACAATAAAGTCCATTCTATTCTATGCTATTCTATTCTATTGGTGGCGCAGTGGGAGAGTGGCCGTGCGCAACCCGAGTGTCCCTGGTTCAAATCCCAACCTCGTCACGTCCGTTGTGTCCTGAGCAAGACACTTCACCCTTGCTCCATCAGTGTGTGAATGTGTGTGTGAATGGGTAAATGTGGAAGTAGTGTCAAAGCGCTTTGAGTACCTTGAAGGTAGAAAAGCGCTATACAAGTACAACCCATTTATCATTTATCATTTATAAGTCACCACCTCATCGCAGGGCTGCCTTATTTGTATTTTACTTTATTAAATGTATTCATATTATCATTTGGTGCAGCCGAGTCAGAGCAGGAGGGCATAGAAAGAGAAAAAAAGGAAGACACAGGGGGTAATTGTGGGGAAAAGAGGGGCATAAGACAGAGAGACAAAAACAACAACAGCAAACACAACAACAACAACAATAGAACACAATCAGAAGATACAATAAGTTATAGTAATACAAAATATGATAGTAAAAGTGATAACAAAGAAGCAGTTGGTGAAAATAATAATAATATAGAAATGACAAGAAATTCATAATGAATAATAACAATAATTGACCTCTGTTATCAACAATACAATTGTTGCACTGAGTCATGTCTATCTATCCATCCATCTGTTTATCCATGTATCCATCCATCCATTCATCCATCCACCCATCGGTCCCCATGCACAACATAGACAACAAAGGATGTTTTTTTTCCTCAGTCTTGCTCATAAAACACCCTCCACAATAACATGTAAGTGTGAATACCCAAGTTTAAACCGCATAATGATATATTGTTATTCCACATTTGCATGGTCACTTGTCATAATTAACAAAAACAACAACAACAACAACAACAATAACAACAAGAAAGAGGAAGAAAGGACAAAAAGGGCTTGCCTTGATGTTTTTTCCTCCTCGAAAGACTGGTCGTTTGCAGCACAAATGTTCTATCTGGTGGACCCGCGTCTGCTCCCCTGCTTCAGGATGTTCTCTGTGGCTCACATAGCACAGAACATGAGCACAGACCCCTGACAGTGCATGCACACGATGACGACCATCCTCAAGGTGTTACATAACACGTTAACTCTTCACCCGCCAGCGTGCAAGCTGCGGACGCACAATGACGAGCGTGTGGAGCAGCTGTGCAGGATTATTCCAAAGAGTGTTCTGATGTGTGTGTTTTTTTTTTATGTAGAATGCATTCAATAGGAGGTCTGTTTACTGGAAATAACAAGGTGGAGATGTGATGGCTGTCCATGGTGCTGAAACTGAGAGGCGGGGGTGGGAAGGGGACAGGGTGGTAAAATTACTATGGTATATAAGATATACCATTGTATGTTTTTTTAAATAAGATATACCATAGTATGTTTTTTTAATAATATATACCATAGTAAATTACTATGGAATATAATATATACCATAGTAATTTTACCACCCCGCGGGCACCAGGTAGCCCGTAAGGACCGCTGGCCTGTTCTAAAAATATCTCAAATAGCAGCACTTACCAGTGAGCTGCCTCTATTTTTTTTTATTTTATTTATTAGATAGCAAGCTACTCTCGCTTTGCTCGACATTTTTAATTCTAAGAGAGACAAAACTCAAATAGAATTAGGAAATCCAAGAAAATATTTTAATGACTTGGTCTTCACTTGTTTGAATGAATTCATTTATTTTATTTTACTTAGATTCTTATAACTTTCAGAAAGAAAATTTTAGAGAAAAAAATACAACCTTAATAATGATTTTAAAATTTTTAAACACATATGCCTTTTTGCCTTTTACATTCTTTCCTCTACTTACCTGACAATTTAAATCAATGTTCAAGTAGTTAGTTTTTTTTATTGTAAAGAATAATAAATACATTTTAATTTCATTCTTCATTTTAGCTTCTGTTGTTACGACAAAGCATATTTGGGAAACATTTCTTCAAATTTACTATGATTAAAATTCATAAAAACTATTCCGGCAAATCTAGAAAATCTGTAGAATCAAATTTAAATCTTATTTCAAAGTCTTTTGAATTTCTTTTAAAATGTTTGTTCTGGAAAATCTAGACGAAATACTGATTTGTCTTTGTTAGAAATATAGCTTGATTGGTTGATATATTTTTATTTCAAATATGCAAAAAAGAAGAGCAAGCATGATCCAATACAGTGCTGTAGCCTTAACAGCTATTATAACAAAATGTAAACAATGGAGAATAAAAAAAAACAAAAACAAATGAGCATTCGACTTTTTTTTTTTACATATTTGAAAAGGAGTGAGAAGAAGTATACACTTATTTAATCCCACCCCTTTTCTTTAAATCATAAATTACTCTGAGCTAGAACTACCTGTTCACTCTATGTACAAACTTAATGAACTTGTATATACATAAATGATAAATATATACATAGATATGCACACTACACACATACATAGCCACACCATAGCTTCGTCCAATTTGTTATATATTCTAACAAAGTGCAGATTGGATTTTAACCTATTTAAAACATGTCATCAAAAATATATATTTATTGTGAGAAATTATTAAGATGATCAGTGTTCCCACAAAGATAAATATCATTTATTATTAATAATAACAGAGTTAAAGGTAAATTGAGCAAATTGGCTATTTCTGGCAATTTATTTAAGTGTGTATCAAACTGGTAGCCCTTTGCATTAATCAGTACCCAAGAAGTAGCTCTTGGTTTCAAAAAGGTTGGTGACCCCTGATCTAGAAGAAATAATGATTTGTCTTTGTTAGAAATATAGCTTGGTCCAATTTGTTATATATTCTAACCAAGTGCAGATTATATTTTAACCTATTTAAAACATGTCATCAAAAATATATATTTATTGTGAGAAATCATTAAGATGATCAGTGTTCCCACAAAGATAAATATCATTAATTATTAATAATAACATAGAGTTAAAGGTAAATTGAGCAAATTGGCTATTTCTGGCAATTTATTTAAGTGTGTATCAAACTGGTAGCCCTTCGCATTAATCAGTACCCAAGAAGTAGCTCTTGGTTTCAAAAAGGTATGTGACCCCTGCTATATATATTTATCGACATTTTCATAAAAAATACAACCTTAGTGAAGGGAAGGACGATTAATGTCGTAAAAAACAAGACAAAAAAAAAAAAGAGAAAAAAAGAACAACCACAAAACGACCTTTATTTATTTACTTGCCAGGTGAGTCAAACTGAGCCATCAGATTGTTCTGGAAAAGCTGCCAGGTGAAAATTGACAATTTATCGTAGCAGAAGTTTAACAACAGTGTACTGTAATTTATTATTAAATTATCGCACATATCCAATTTGACGCAGTTCAAAAATAAAAAGACACGACCAATGATTGTGTATAGGGTTGCTTTTAATGCAGTTAAATTAATGAACTAACAGCATTTTTGGAGAGAAACAAAACGGCCACTGGTAAAACAGCGCCCCCACCTGGCTATAAAGTGAAGTGTGTTTCATGTTTTGTGTCCAATATTAATTATGTCGTGTAAATGTTTACATCTTGTCGAAGAGATAGTCTGTTCTGTAAAATAAATAAATAAAAAATCTACATGTCTCCATCGAATACGATGAATTGTGTGTGTGCGTCTGGCAACCCAGTTTGGGAATGACTGTTAAGCAATGTAAAAGGTGACGTCACCAACAACCATGATTTTGTTTGTCACTGCCGCCCTCTTCCGGAACTAATGTGTAATGACAAGCAGTGACTACCGCCCTTTGAATACAATCTACTGGTAAAAGGCCTACTGAAATGAGATGTTCTTATTTAAACGGGGATAGCAGGTCCATTCTATGTGTCATACTTGATCATTTCGCAATATTGCCATATTTTTGCTGAAACGATTTAGTAGAAAACATCGACGATAAAGTTTGCAACTTTCGGCCACTAATAAAAAAGCCCTGCCTGTACCAGAAGTCGCAGACGATGTGCGCGTGACATCACGGGTTGTGGAGCTCCTCACATCCTCACGTTATTTGCAATCATAGCCACCAGCAGCTAGAGCGATTCGGATTGAAAAAGCGACAATTTCCCCATTAATTTGAGCGAGGATGAAAGATTCCGGAATGAGGATAATGAGAGTGAAGGACTAGAAAAAAAATTAAAAAAGGCGAGGGCAGTAAGAGCGATTTAGATGTTATTAGACACATTTACCAGGATAATTCTGGAAAATCCCTTATCTGCCTATTGTGTTACTAGTGTTTTAGTGAGATTATATGGTACCTGAAAGTCGGAGGGGTGTGGCCACGGGTGTGTTGACCGCCAGTGTCTCCGGTGGGAGGAGGTAATAGTCCGCAGCAGCTGCAGGAGGACACAAGCTCCGCTGATGTCTCCGGTAAGAGCCGACTTATTACCACCATTTTTTCACCGAAACCTGCCGGTTGACATGTGGTCGGGATCCATGTTCGCTTGAGCGCTCTGTTCGATAGTAAAGCTTCACCTTCGGGAATTTTAAACAAGGAAACTGTGTTTGTGATGCTAAAGGCAGCTGCAATACATCGCTTCCCACTTCCATCTTTCTACTTTGAGTTCTCCATTATTAAATGAAAAATGAACAAATTGCAAAAGATTCAGCAACACAGATGTCCAGAAGACTGTGTAATTATGCGATTAAAGCAGACAACTTATAGCTTGGATTGGGCTGGAAAAAAATGTCCGCCACAACCCGAGTCGTCACGCGCACGCGTCATCATTCCGCCACGTTTTCAACAGGATACATCGCGGGAAATTTAAAATTATAATTTAGTAAACTAAACCGGCCGTATTGGCATGTGTTGCGATGTTAATATTTCATCATTGATATATAAACTATCAGACTGTGTGGTGGGTAGTAGTGGGTTTCAGTAGGCCTTTAAATCAGGGGTTAACAACCCAAAATGTTGAAAAAGCCATATTGGACCAAAAATACAAAAACAAAAAAAAAAACTGTCTGAAGCCGCAAAAAAATGTGAAGCCTTAAAAAACTGTTAAAATGAAGGCCACACATTATGTAAGTGTCTAAATTAGCTATATCAGACTACTATCAAAATGACTAAGTGTCGCAGGCTGATGCAAATCTTCGTTGACAGAAATGTTGAAATGTAATATTTATTCTACACATTTTTACAAAACTGGAAAACATTACCAAAACGGAGAGTGTGATAACTCCTGGAAATGACTGGCTTAGAATGGCCAAAGGTAAAGATGTGTGTGTTCAAGTTGAAGGAAACGGAAAGTACAAATAAAATGAGCTCAAATATATCTAAAATACAAGGCATTATGATGCATTTTGTACATACTGCTCGCGTAAATAGCATGTTAGCATAGATGACCTTGCAGTCATGCAGTGACCAAATATGTCTGATCAGCACTCCACACAAGTCGATAACATTAACAAAGCTCACATTTGTACATTCACAAATATTTTACAGCTACTGTAATATGATTGTTCATGTTTCTCAGTCAGTACAAATTGGTGTCCTTTCGCGGTGTTGTGTATTCGAAACTCAAACGTGTTTTGTGTTGTCGGACAAGCTAGCTCATCTCTTGCCGTAGTTAGCTTTTACAGCTAATGCAGTAGCACACATTAGCTCTTCGCTCTTACAATAATAATGTTGCTACAGTTTGGTTATTACACAGTTTACAGAACGTAAATGAGGTAGTGTTGACGGTTTTTGGATGCATTTTTAAAATGATTTAGAGGTAAAATTTATCTGCCTTACTAGCCACCTAAAACGAGACGATTTTTTTACATGTTAAAATGCAAAAAAAAATAAAAAACAAACACAACCTTTATGTCTTCTTGTCTCTCATAATGATTGTGAACAATAGGCCACATTCCTAAACAAGTGCAGTTCCCCTTAAAGAAGAATGAGCAAAGTTTGGTCTGTTTATAGTTTATTTGTTCCGGGCATTCTATGCAGTAAATTTTATTTTTTTAAAGTTTTTTCTTTGTAACATTCAAAATATTAACTGGAGAAACAAAATATAATAAAAAAAATGTTTACTAACTGAATTAATCGATTTAATCGATTAATTGCAGTTCTATTCAAAAGTTTTTTCAATTTTTAATAAGGGAGGATAATTAATATAGAATGTGTGTCAAACGACAAGAAAGGAGGTAAAATGAGCTCCAAGAATAACAAAGAAAACATACAAAATGAATAAATGACAGGTAAACATCGACAAATATGTTTGTCCACGAGTAAATGGACAAACATAATGTATGTTTGTCCATTAATAAAAAAAAAAAAAAAGAATAAAAGGTGTTCAGAATATACAAAGAAAAATAAAATTGAAATTGTGCCATGAATGAATAAACAAAAGCTTGAATTGATCATTAAAAGAAAATAGAACAAGTTGAAACTAATGTGGACAATTGCAGAAAATCACCACTAGAGATCGCTAAAGCCATAAAAACGATCTTTGTGGCTTCACAATGGCTCGTTTATTTTGATTTAACTTAGGGCAGGGGTCGGCAACCCAACATGTTGAAAGAGCCATATTGGACCAAAAATACAAAAACAAATCTGTCTGGAGCTGCAAAAAATTAAAAGCCATATTTACATACAGATAGCGTCATGAGATGTAAATTGAATTATGAGGACTTAAAAGAAACCAAATTAGCTCAAATATAGCTACAAATGAGGCATTGTAAGGCAATATGTACATACAGCTAGCCTAAATAGCATGTTAGCATCGATTAGCTTGCAGTCGTGCAGTGACCAAATATGTCTGATTAGCACACTCCACACAAGTCAATAACATCAACAAAACTCACCTTTGTGCATTCATGCACAACGTTATAAGTTTGGTGGACAAAATGAGACAGAAAAAGAAGTGGCATAAATCACGTCTTAGAAAGTCGGAGAAAGTTATGCATCTAAACAAACTAGGGTGAGTTCATGGACCGCCAAGATCAGTAGGACAAAACGGCGCTCGCCAAATACTCGAATCAGTGAAGCATGTTTAATATAAACTGTGTGCTTTCTAGCAATTAGGGAGGTTTGTGTCATGTTTGTCATCCTACAGAAACTAAATTAAAACAAAAAATATGATTTCCATTTTTCATATATTTTGGAAAAAGCTCCAGAGAGCCAGTAGGGCGGCGCTAAAGAGCCACGTGCGGCTCCAGGTTGCCGACCCCTGACCTAGGGTGTCAAATTCGTTATTACTGAGGGCCATGTTGCAATTATGGTTACCCTCAGAGGGCCACATGGAATGATGTGACGGGCCACGGAAAATGATGTAGAAGACTACATGGAATGATGTGGTGGACTACATTGAACGACACGGCAGGCCATTTTAAATGACATCCATCCATCCATCCATCCATCCATCATCTTCCGCTTATCCGAGGTCGGGTCGCGGGGGCAGCAGCCTAAGCAGGGAAGCCCAGACTTCCCTCTCTCCAGCCACTTCGTCTAGCTCTTCCCGGGGGATCCCGAGGCGTTCCCAGGCCAGCCGGGAGACATAGTCTTCCCAAACGTGTCCTGGGTCTTCCCCGTGGCCTCCTACCAGCTGGACGTGCCCTAAACACCTCCCTAGGGAGGCGTTCGGGTGGCATCCTGACCAGATGCCCGAACCACCTCATCTGGCTCCTCTCGATGTGAAGGAGCAGCGGCTTTACGTTGAGCTCCTCCCGGATGGCAGAGCTTCTCACCCTATCTCTAAGGGAGAGCCCCGCCACACGGCGGAGGAAACTCATTTCGGCCGCTTGTACCCGTGATCTTATCCTTTCGGTCATGACCCAAAGCTCATGACCATAGGTGAGGATGGGAACGTAGATCGACCGGTAAATTGAGAGCTTTGCCTTCCGGCTCAGCTCTTTCTTCACCACAACGGATCGATACAACGTCCGCATTACTGAAGACGCCGCACCGATCCGCCTGTCGATCTCACGATCCACTCTTCCCCCACTCGTGAACAAGACTCCTGTGGTGGACTACATTGAACGACACGGCAGGCCATTTTAAATGACATGACAGACAAAAAACGAGTGGTGGACCACGTTAAATGGTGCACAACATTAAATGTTGCGATGGCCCACATTGAACTACGTGCCGGGGCCATTTTAAATGATGTGGCGGACCTCATTAAATCATGTAGTGGGTCTCTTTAAATCAGGCCAGGGCAATTATTTAGACTTGGGGGCCACATTTAGAGAAAAAAATGTGTCTGGGGGCCGATATATCTATTTTTATGACCACTAATACAAAACCTCACAATAATGTCTGATTGAACTCTAAAAACGTGATGACCCACCGGCTTAAAAAACGTAATGGAATTTTAATTTTTTCTATGAACGATAAAACACTGAATATTGACAAAATATGAACGTCACACCCCCTTTCGATCGACACATTTCACAATCAAGTGAAACGCAACAAAAATGTAACAAACAGGGACGGCGTGGCGCAGTGGGAGAGTGGCCGTGCGCGACCCGAGGGTCACTGGTTCAAATCCCACCTAGAACCAACCTCGTCACGTCCGTCACGTCCGTTGTGTCCTGAGCAAGACACTTCACCCTTGCTCCTGATGGGTGCTGGTTG
The DNA here is from genome assembly GCF_033978795.1 of Nerophis ophidion. Taxonomy (NCBI): domain Eukaryota; kingdom Metazoa; phylum Chordata; class Actinopteri; order Syngnathiformes; family Syngnathidae; genus Nerophis; species Nerophis ophidion. The sequence continues at coordinate 61,314,775 of NC_084621.1, read as the reverse complement.
GCGTCTTGCATGGCAGCTCCCTCCATCAGTGTGTGAATGTGTGTGTATGTGTGTGTGAATGGGTAAATAGAAGTAGTGTCAAAGCGCTTTGAGTACCTTGAAGGTAGAAAAGCGCTATACAAGTACAACCCATTTATCATTTATTTAAATATGAACAGGAAAGGTACAAAATAAACACACCTACAATCGGATACATCAGATACATCACTAAGCTTTAGAACTTTGAAAATCTCCTTCCGCGTCTGTGGAAACGCTCCCCACTCACACTTCTTGGTGCCTAGTCTGAGCTGCTTTGACTTACATTACCATAGTAACTCATTAGATTACCATAGTAACTAATTAGGTTACTGTGGAGAGGCGGAGCTGACGGGCCGACAGCCGGATAGGACAAATCATGGTCCTACCCAAGATGGAGGCCAGGAGGCGGACTATGCAGCGGAACGGAGAGGCGGGGCGCACCTGGAGTGCCGCTGCAGCGATCAGAGCCAGGTGCGTAATTCACCCACCTGCTCTCAATCTGTGCATCTTCTCCTGCTGTATAAAAGGAGAGAAGGAGGAGCAATCGGGGCAGAAGACGGAGGAGAAACAGCAACTAACGAAGTCTAGAGTGACCAGATGAGAGATGAGCCTGTGAGAAAGACGCAGTCACCGGCCACCGAAAGGCGAGCCAAGACGGGCAGCAAAGGAGGTCGCGCTGGAAATCGGCGCGACCGACTGGGACACAACAATGTTTGTTGACATAATAAATGAGTGTCAAACCTGCTACGAAGCGTCTTGCATCGATGGTCCATGTAACCCGCACGATGACGGCTGGAAACCTGTCACAGTTAACTTAGTAACTAATTAGATTACCATAGTAACTGGCTTCCGCCCGATTGTAGCTGAGATAGGCGCCAGCGCCCCCCGCGACCCCGAAAGGGAATAAGCGGTAGAAAATGGATGGATGGATGGATAGTAGGATGGATGGACAGTAACTGGTATATCATCCATAAGCACAACCATTGAAATACTTCGTATAGTTGAAGACTTACGGTCGTTAGAAAACATGACTGCACATCATAATGGCAGCTACACTTTCCATCTTATAGATTTAAAAAAATTATTTGGGAATGTCCGGCGGCCCAGATTGAAAAGCTCAACAAGCCGCATGTGGCCCCCGGGCCTTAATTTGCCCAGGTCTGCTTTAAATGATGTGGAAGACCAGCAGGGATGATGTGGCGGACTACACTGAACGACACGGCTGGTTACTTTTAAATGACATGATGGACGGCGTGGCGCAGTGGGAGAGTGGCCGTGCGCAACCCGAGGGTCCCTGGTTCAATCCCCACCTAGTACCAATCTGGTCACGTCTGTTGTGTCCTGAGCAAGACACTTCACCCTTGCTCCTGATGGGTGCTGGGTGGCGCCTTGCATGGCAGCTCCCTCCATCAGTGTGTGAATGTGTGTGTGAATGGGTAAATGTGGAAGTAGTGTCAAAGCGCTTTGAGTACCTTGAAGGTAGAAAAGCGCTATACAAGCACAACCCATTTATCATTTATTTATTTATCAAAGGTCCGTAATATCATTGCTTACGTGCAGTGATTTCTCCAGATTCTCTGAACATTTTGAAGATTTTACAGACCGTAGATGGTAAAATCCCTAAATTCCTTGCAATATCTCGTTGAGAAATGTTGTTCTAAAATTGTTCGACAATTTGCTTACAAAGTGGTGACCCTCGCCCCATCTTTGTTTGTGAATTACTTAGCATTTCATGGAAGCTGCTTTTATACCCAATCATGGCACCCACCTGTTCCCAATTAGCCTGCACACCTGTGGGATGTTCCAAATAAGTGTTTGATGCGCATTCCCCAACTTTATCAGTATTTATTGCCACCTTTCCCAACTTCTTTGTCATGTGTTGCTGCCGTCAAATTCCAAAGTTAATTATTATTTGCAAAAAAAAAACCTTTGTTAGTTTGAACATCAAATATGTTGTCTTTGTAGCATATTCAACTGAATATGGGTTGAAAATGATTCGCAAATCATTGTATTCCGTTTATATTTACATCTAACACAATTTCCCAACTCATATGTAAACGGGATTTGTACAAATATGATCCACTTCAAGAAACTCTTCAAACTTAAAGTGTTTACAATGTACAAAGAAGAAGAACCATGGTACACATTCTGAATGTATTTCATCCATCCATTCTTTCATTCTCAAAATGATCTTACTTATCTCATCACATGGAATATAACTTACTACACCAATTATTATTTATTTTTATTGTGATTACTTATGGAGTATATTGTGAATAAATTGAGACCAGGAAGTGAACAACAGTTTTAGCAACTGTTATGTAAAGGATAAGGGGTGGGATTAAAAAAGCTCTTCTTCTTCCTACTCCTTTTCGAACATGTTGAAAAGAGAAACTGGAAATTATAATGTATCATGTTGTATGCTTGCATGTTCCAAATAAACTCAAATTCAACTCAACTTTACTCAACCTGGGGCAACAGTAGTAAAGGGGTTAACCCCCTTGTGCCCCAAGACCCCATAGAACAGTGGTTCTCAAATGGGGTACCTGTACACCTGGGGGTACTTGAAGGTATGCCAAGGGGTACGTGAGATTATTTAAAACTATTCTAAAAATAGCAACAATTCAAAAATCCTTTATGAATATATTTATTGAATAATACTACAACAAAGTATGAATGTAAGTTCATAAACTGTGAAAAGAAATGCAACAATGCAATATTCAGTGTTGACAGCTAGATTTTTTGTGGACATGTTCCATAAATATTGATGTTAAAGATTTCTTTTTTTGTGAAGAAATGTTTAGAATTAAGTTCCTGAATCCAGATGGATCTCTATTACAATCCCCAAACAGGGCACTTTAAAGGCCTACTGAAACCCACTACTACCGACCACGCAGTCTGATAGTTTATATATCAATGATGAAATATTAACATTGCGACACATGCCAATACGGCCGGTTTAGTTTACTAAATTGCAATTTTAAATTTCGCGCGGAAGTATCCTGCTAAAATGTCGCGGTATGACAACGCACTGTTGACAGCTATAAGTTGTCTCTTTTCATCGCATAATTCCACAGTATTATGGACATCTGTGTTGCTGAATCTTTTGCAATTTGTTCAATGAATAATGGAGACGTCAAAGAAGAAAGCTGTAGGTGGGAAGCGGTGTTTTGCAGCCGCCTTTAGCAACACAAACACCGCCTGTGTTTCATTGTTTACATTCCCGAAAGATGATGGTGAAGCTTTACAATGGAACAGAGCGGTCAAGCGCACACGGTTGGATTGGACCACACACACAAATTACAGTGTATTATGCAGCGATCATTTCAAAAGATAGCGTTTCGAAGAGGGTCCCTTGCGAAGGGCAGAGATGGGCATCGCCACCACCCGTCGACTGGTGCTGAAGAAAGGTGCAGGGGTGACCTTCAGGTTGTATAGGTACGACCATATAATCTCACTAAAACACCAGTAACACAATAAACAGATAAGGGATTTTCCAAAATTATCCTAGTAAATCTGTCTAATAACATCTGAATCGCTTCCACTGTATAGTCTTTTTTTTCGTCTTTCTAGTCCTTCACTCTCACTTTCCTCATCCACAAATCTTTCATCCTCCTTCAAATTAATGGGGAAACCGTCGCGTTCTCGGTCCAAATCGCTCTCGCTGCTGGTAGCCATGATTGTAAACAATGTTCAGATGTGAGGAGCTCCACAACCCGTGACGTCACGCGGATATCGTCTGCTACTTCCGGTACAGGCAAGGCTTTTTTATTAGCGACCAAAAGTTGCGAACTTTATTGTCGATGTTCTCTACTAAATCCTTTCGGCAAAAATATGGCAATATCGCGAAATGATCAAGTATGATACATAGAATGGACCTGCTATCCCCATTTAAATAAGAACATCTCATTTCAGTAGGCCTTTAAGTTGATGATTACTTCTATGTGTAGAAAGCCTTATTTATAATTGAATCACTTGTTTATTTTTCAAAAAGTTTTTTGTTATTTTTATATCTTTTTTTCCAAATAGTTCAAGACCACTACAAATGACCAATATTTTGTTATACAATTTAATAAATCAGAAACTGATGACATAGTGCTGTATTTTACTTCTTTATCTCTTTTTTTCCACCAAAAAGGCTTTGTTCTGATTAGGGGATACTTGAATTAAAAAAAAAAGTTCACAGAGGGTACATAACTGAAAAAAAGTTGCGAACCACTGTCTTAAAGGAGCCTGCCGGATGCACTTTAACGTCATGCCCAGGACACAAAAAAGCTTGAATAATATTAATAATACATTTCATTAATTTTTCATTTTTTATTTATATCCTTCATTAACGTGCATTTTGATCGATACACAATTATACCTCAATTATACAATTTAAATTCACACAACAATGCCTGAGAAGGAGCAAGATGAAGAAAATTTTTATAGTTTCCTGCCCCCTTCGACATAATACATAGTCTTACTTCATGAATATCATTTAAAACAACAAATACATCCAAATGTAATGAAACAATCAAAAAAACACAAGAAAATCAGAACAAGTGCAAAACTTCATAAAGTATAAACCAAACAGAAAAAATAATAATAATAATAATATACACCTCACGGAATGATACAAAGCAAATACAAAACCAGACCAAAAAAATAAAAAAAAGAAGAAAAATAATAAATAAAAAGCAAAATGTAAACACTTGTGGCTGTCCATATGATCTTATTGTTCTATCTTTATATATATTTTTTTAATTGAATATATTTTTACAGTCTTTTATGTCATTGTAAAGAGAATTCCACAGTTTTACCCCCACCACTGATGTACACATTTGTTTTAAAGTTGTCCTTGAATGTTGCTGTTTGAAATGACTTTTTCTTCTATGCTCTGTATTCTCAGAAGTGATGACAAACATTTTTTGTAAATTTGCTGGTAATGTTTTACTTTTAACCTTAAACATGACAGATAAGTCAGGCAAGTGCAAACAAATAAACGACCACTAGATGTCGCCAAAGCCATTCTAAAGAGCTTTGGTCCGTTATGTTGGATTGTTTCGTGTATTAGTAGAATAGTAACCAGAAACTAAAAACAATAATCTATAATATCAGGGGTTCTAAACCTTTTTTCAGTGATGTACCCCCTGTGAACATGTTTTAATTCAAGTACCCCCTAATCCGAGCAAAGCATTTTTGGTTGAAAAAAGAGATAAAGAGGTAAAATACAGCACTATGTCATCAGTTTCTGATGTATTCAATTGTATAACAGTGCAAAATATTGCTCATTTCTAGTGGTCTTTCTTGAACTATTTGGAAAAAATATATAAAAATAACTAAAAACTTGTTGAAAAATAAACAAGTGATTCTGTTAAAAATAAAGATTTCTACACATAGAACTAATCATCAACTTAAAGTGCCCTCTTTGGGGATTGTAACTTAATTCTAAAAATTTCTTCACAAAAAAATAAATCTTTAACATCAATATTTATGGAAAATGTCCACAATAAAATCTAGCTGTCAACACTGAATATTGTGCATTTCTTTTCACAGTTTATGAACTTACATTCATATTTTGTTGAAGTATTTTTCAACAAATATATTTATAAACTATTTTTTAATTGTTGCTATTTTTAGAATATTTAAAAAAAAATCTCACGTACCCCTTGGCATACCTTCAAGTACCCCCAGGGGTACGTGTACCCTCATTTGAGAACCACTGATCTAGATATTACTACCCACTAAAAAAAAGAGAACATGAATGATGGTTATTTTTTTTAACACAGCTGTTATGTTTTTGACTATCAGGTAAAAATCCTAACTAATCATTGACAAGCAGAATGTATTTAAAGGCCTACTGAAATGAGATTTTCTTATTTAAACGGGGATAGCAGGTCCATTCTATGTGTCATACTTGATCATTTCGCGATATTGCCATATTTTTGCTGAAAGGATTTAGTAGAGAAAATCCAGGAAAAAGTTTGCAACTTTCGGTGTTAAGAGAAAAGCCCTGCCTCTACCGGAAGTAGCAAACGATGACGTCACACGTGTGAGGGCTCCTCACATATTCACATTGTTTTTAATGGGAGCCTCCAACAAAAAGTGCTATTCGGACCGAGAAAACGACAATTTCCCCATTAATTTGAGCGAGGATGAAAGATTTGTGTTTGAGGATATTGATAGTGACGGACTAGAAAAAAAAAAAAAGAAAAAAAAAAGCGATTGCATTGGGACGGATCCCGATGTTTTTAGAGACATTTACTAGGATAATTCTGGGAAATCCCTTATCTTTCTATTGTGTTGCTAGTGTTTTATTGAGTTGTACCTGATAGTCGGAGGTGTACGTTCACGGGTGTCTTGACGCCAATGTCTCAGGGAGTCGATGGCAGCTTGATGGACGGCACAAGCTCAGCTTTTCTCCGGTAAGAAGCGACTTTTTACCACAATTTTCTCACTGAAACCTGCTGGTTGACATTCCGTCGTGATTCATGTCCGTTGTGATCCATAGTAAAGTTTCACCTCTCTGAATTTTAAACAAGGAATCACCGTGTGTTTGTGTGGCTAAAGGCTAAAGCTTCCCAACTCCATCTTTCTACAATGACTTTTCCAATATTAATTGAACAAATTGCAAAAGATTCAGCAACACAGATTTCCATAATACTGTGTAATTATGCTGTTAAAGCAGACGACTTTTAGCTGTGTGTGTGTGTAGCGCTCATATTTCCTTAAAACCCGTGACCTCATGCGTACACGTCATCATTACACGACGTTTTCAAGACGAAACTCCCGGGAAATTTAAAATTGTAATTTAGTAAACTAAAAAGGCCGTATTGGCATGTGTTGCAATGTTAATATTTCATCATTGATGTATAAACTATCAGACTGCGTGGTGGGTAGTAGTGGGTTTCAGTAGGCCAGGGGTGTCAAACTCAAATACAGAGTGGGCCAAAATTTTAAACTGAACAAAGCCGTGGGCCAAGGTTGAACAAATGAACCTTTTAATAGGGACCCAAACAAATTTTGCATTGAATATTTAACAAGCAAGGCTTACATAACTTTATAGTGACATGCAAAAACGAGTTTCAAATAATAATAATAATAATAATAATAATAAAAATATCAATGGCATATCAAATAAAATGTAAATGAAAAATGTAACGCCTTTTCTATTTGCAGCCTTCTCAGGTAAATATCAAAATAAACTTTTTCCACAAGCTAATAATAAATTTGAAAATAAAATAACAATAATGAATTAATCAAACATCCAAGCCTTAAAAGTAGGAAGAGAAAGTGCATGAATAAATTGTTAATTATTGTGTTACGCCTGTTCGGCATTGTCATGCCGGGTTAGATTCCCTCGAGGATGCGTCGAAAATTGAACAAAGTAAAAGGTATGAACTAATGATTTTATTTAACAAAAGGTGCTAGAGAACAAAAATACTGGAGCTAAGAAAAGGCAAACGAAAGACGCTAGCATGAAAGCTAGGCTAAACAAATAGTAAACTAAACTGGCACATAGGCACACAAAGGGGAAAACAAAACATTTAGCATGAGAGCTAAGATTGAATAAAATTGCGCAGCGTGAGAGCTCGTGAGAATAATACAGAAATTTGCATGTAAGCAAAAGCGCAAAGCAGACGTACCGTTGTGTATAAACAATTTTGGATCCCAGACTGAACAACAAAAGATGCAGGCTTATACAAGGCAGGTGATTAGTGAGGAGTGAGAAACAGGTGAAACTGATAAGCTACCATGGTGACCGACTTAAACAGGAAATAATAGGATCAGACGGAGAGTGAAAATAAAAATGGAACAACAAACGATAATATGTGGACGATCCAAAAGGCGGATCTCAACATATTGCTCAGTTAGCAACGCTGATTTGCTTTAACAATGAATATGGAACAAGCAGTACTAATAAAACTTAATAGTGCAAAATCAACTTTCAAAAAACAAACGAAAGATTTCAATGGTATATTAAATCCAATTGAAATAAAACATTTAATGCCTCTTTTTTTATTTGAGGCCTTGGTTGCAGAATGGTTGGAAAATCGTGAGGGTTGGCAAGTATTAGTATAAGCGGCGAATGCGGTGTTACAGCTCTTATGTTAATTCGATATTGCCTCAAGGGCCAAATGAAATTGCATGGCGGGCCAGAGTTTGACATCAATGCAGTAGGCCTTTAATCAAGAGTCATAATCTAAAACAGGGGTAGGGAACCTGTGGCCCTAGAGCCAGATGTGGCTCTTTTGGTGACTGCATCTGGCTCTCAGATAAATCTTAGCTGACATTGCTTAACACGATAAGTAATGAATAATTCCACTGGTAATCACAGTGTTCAAAATAACATTCTCATGCATTTTAATCCATCCATCCGGTTTTTACTGCACCTGTTCAAGAAGTCGCATTAATGGTGAGAAGTATTTTATACTTCAGAATAACAATGTTATTAAAAAGAATAAGAGACCTATTATACTCTAGAAATGTTGGTCTTACTTAAAAATGCACACATTCAGTCTTAAAAAATATATTATATGGCTCTCGCGGAAATACTTGTTAAAATTGTTGGCTTGTATAGCTCTCGCAGCCAAAAAGGTTCCCGACCCCTGATCTAAAATAATAATAATAAAAAAAAAACTGTTGTGTTGGTTTGATGTTGATCATATTTCAACATCCTCAACATCCACCAAAAACGTGTGTTGCAATACAACTCCATTAAAAAAAAAAAAAAAAACACAACTAAAAAAACCAACAACTTCCCGAGTCTCTTCGGTCTTTTTGGCAAGTGGCTGTGCTGGAATTGGGAAGCACCGTGCGAGTGTGGGCGTGTTCCACTCGGCCTAACAGCCTGCGCTGCGGTGCGGAGTCCAGAGCGCAAAACGCACTTCTTGAGGGCGCAAAAAGTCTCGCAGCTCTCACACGCTGACGCGCTCAACTTCTCCTCCGGCTCGGGCGGACCTCTCCATCTCCACCCAAGGGGAAAGAAAAAAAAAAGGAACCCCCCCCCCCAACCCAAAAAAAAAAAAAAAAAAAAAGAAAAAAAAAAAAAGAAAAAAAAAAAAAGGACAGCCACCCTCCAGCCATGTTTGCATCCCGACTTGTCACACTTTACGTGGGCCTGCTGCTTGTTTTCCTCTGGAATATTCCATGTTTCCACTCAGCTGCTATCATCTCTCCATCCAGTCCGAGGAGGAACCGAGGAGTCAGACCCCCCCACCAAAGGTCCATCAAGCTCCTCAAAGACATCTTCGCGTCCTCCCATCACCCGGCCAGCCAGCATAAAGAAGAGCCCGGGAAGGACGACGTCGTGCCGCATGATTACATGCTCTCCATTTACAGGACCTACTCGGCGGCGGAGAAACTGGGACTAAACGCCAGCTTTTTCCGCTCCTCCAAGTCCGCCAACACCATCACAAGTTTCGTGGACAGAGGAACAGGTTGGTGGGCAGCATCACACTCTGGACATGACCAGCGTCTCACAACTCTTATTCCCAGAGAAAATCATCCAAATTCACCTTGACCTTATTATCAATAACTGGAGAAATGACAGAATAATTTTAACTTCGCGTCAATTACTGTAAATTCAAGTCATGCAATTATTAGCCAGCACAATGAAGCTTTTTACAAAAATGGTGGTAATGATTGTTTGTGGATATTTACGCACAAAAAGTGTGATTTTCTCTCATCAATTACGGTAACAGGATTGAAAAAAAAACAAATTGCATACAAGGAACATGCATTATAGTGACACAATGTGTCTGAAAAGGAGTAGGTAGAAGCAGATCTTATTCAACCAAGGAAATTAAAAAAAATACAATAAAAAAAAAGTTTTATCACCAACATAATTTATAGTGTTAATAATGCATAATAGACAATACAATTCTTCTTATATCATTCATCAATATTACAACAAATAACTGGAGAAATGACAGTATCATTTTAACTTCCCGGTCAATTACTGTAAATTCAAGTCATGCAATTATTAGCCAGCACAATGAAGCTTTTTACAAAAATGGTGGCAATGATTGTTTGTGGATATTTACGCACAAAAAGTGTGATTTCCTCTCATGTATTACGGTAACAGGACTGAAAAAACCCCAAATTGCATACAAGGAACATGCATTATAGTGACACAATGTGTCTGAAAAGGAGTAGGTAGAAGCAGATCTTATTCAACCAAGGAAATTAAAAAAAATACAATAAAAAAAAAGTTTTATCACCAACATAATTTATAATGTTAATAATGCATAATAAACAATATAATCCTTCTCAAATCATTGATCGATATTACAACAAATAACTGGATAAATGACAGTACCATTTTAACTTCACAGTCAATTACTGTAAAATCAAGACATGCAATTATTAGCCAGCAAAATAAAGTTTTTTACAGTGTGATAATACCTGCAAAAATGGTGGCAATGAATTTTTGTGGTTATATACGCACAACAAGTGTGATTTCTCCCTCATGTATTAAGGTAACATGACTGAAAAAATCAAATTGCACATAAGAAACATGCATGGTTAATGTGACACAATTTGTCCGAAAAGGAGTAGAAAGAAGCATATCTTATTCAACCAACATAATAAACTACTTTTTTAATCAACAACATCATTTATAGTGTTAATAATGCATAATAGACAGTACAATTCTTCTTATATCATTCATCGATATTACAACAAATAACTGGAGAAATGACAGTATCATTTTAACTTCACAGTCAATTACTGTAAATTCAAGTCATGCAATTATTAACCAGCACAATGAAGCTTTTTACAAAAATGGTGGCAATGATTGTTTGTGGATATTTACGCACAAAAAGTGTGATTTCCTCTCATGTATTACGGTAACAGGACTGAAAAAAACCCAAATTGCATACAAGGAACATGCATTATAGTGACACAATGTGTCCGAAAAGGAGTAGGTAGAAGCAGATCTTATTCAACCAAGAAAATAAAAAAAATACAATAAAAAAAAAGTTTTATCACCAACATAATTTATAGTGTTAATAATGCATAATATACAATACAATTATTCTTACATCATTCATCGATATTACAACAAATAACTGGATAAATGACAGTATCATTTTAACTTCACAGTCAATTATTGTAAATTCAAGTCATGCAATTATTAGCCAGCACAATGAAGCTTTTTACAAAAATGGTGGAAATGATTGTTTGTGGATATTTACGCACAAAAAGTGTGATTTCTCCCTCATGCATTACAGTAACAGGACTGAAAAAACCCCAAATTGCATACAAAGAACATGCATTATAGTGACACAATTTGTCTGAAAAGGAGTAGGTAGAAGCAGATCTTATTCAACCAAGAAAATAAAAAAAAATACAATAAAAAAAAAGTTTTATCACCAACATAATCTATAGTGTTAATAATGCATACTATACAATACAATTCTTCTTATATCATTGATCGATATTACAACAAATAACTGGATAAATGACAGTATCATTTTAACTTCCACAGTCAATTACTGTAAATTCAAGTCATGCAATTATTAGCCAGCACAATGAAGCTTTTTACAAAAATGGTGGCAATGATTGTTTGTGGATATTTACGCACAAAAAGTGTGATTTCCTCTCATCAATTACGGTAACAGGACTGAAAAACCCCCAAATTGCATATATGAAACATGCATAGTTACAGTGACACAATGTGTCCGAAAAGGAGTAGGTAGAAGCAGATCTTATTCAACCAAGAAAATACAAAAAATATAATTAAAAAAAAGTTTCATCACCAACATATTTTATAGTGTTAATAATGCATAATAGACAATATAATTTTTCTTATATTATTGATCGATATTACAACAAATAACTGGATAAATGACAGTATCATTTTAACTTCCACAGTCAACTACTGTAAATTCAAGTCATGCAATTATTAGCCAGCACAATGAAGCTTTTTACAAAAATGGTGGCAATGATTGTTTGTGGATATTTACGCACAAAAAGTGTGATTTCCTCTCATCAATTACGGTATCAGGACTGAAAAACCCCAAATTGCATACAAGCAACATGCATGGTTATAGTGACACAATGTGCCCGAAAAGGAGTAGGAAGAAGCAGATCTTATTCAACCAAGAAAATGCAAAAATATAATGAAATTTTTTTTTATCACCAACATAATTTATAGTGTTAATAATGCATAATATACAATACAATTCTTATATCATTCATCGATATTACAACAAATAACTGGATGAATGACAGTATCATTTTAACTTCCACAGTCAATTACTGTAAATTCAAGTCATGCAATTATTGGCCAGCACAATGAAGCTTTTTACAAAAATGGTGGCAATGATTGTTTGTGGATATTTACGCACAAAAAGTGTGATTTCCTCTCATGCATTACGGTAACAGGACTGAAAAAACAAAAACAAATTGCATACAAGCAACACATGCATTATAGTGACACAATGTGTCTGAAAAGGAGTAGTTAGAAGCAGATCTTATTCAACCAAGAAAATACAAAAAATATAATAAAAAAAAGTTTCATCACCAACATATTTTAGAGTGTTAATAATGCATAATAGACAATATAATTCTTCTTATATTATTGATCGATATTACAACAAATAACTGGATAAATGACAGTGCCATTTTAACTTCAAAGTCAATTACTGTAAATTCAAGTCATGCAATTATTAGCCAGCACAATGAAACTTTTTACAAAAATGGTGGCAATGATTGTTTGTGGATATTTACGCACAAAAAGTGTAATTTCCTCTCATGCATTACGGTAACAGGACTGAAAAAACAAAAACAAATTGCATACAAGCAACACATGCATTATAGTGACACAATTTGTCTGAAAAGGAGTAAGTAGGTAGAAGCAGATCTTATTCAACCAAGAAAATAAAAAAAATACAATTAAAAAAAAAGTTTTATCACCAACATAATTTATAGTGTTAATAATGCATAATATACAATACAATTCTTCTTATATCATTCATCGATATTACAACAAATAACTGGATAAATGACAGTATCATTTTAACTTCCACAGTCAATTACTGTAAATTCAAGTCATGCAATTATTAGCCAGCACAATGAAGCTTTTTACAAAAATGGTGGCAATGATTGTTTGTGGATATTTACGCACAAAAAGTGTGATTTCCTCTCATCAATTACGGTAACAGGACTGAAAAAACCCCAAATTGCATACAAGCAACACATGCATTATAGTGACACAATGTGTCCAAAAAGGAGTAGGAAGAAGCAGATCTTATTCAACCAAGAAAATACAAAAAATATAATAAAAAAAAAGTTTCATCACCAACATATTTTAGAGTGTTAATAATGCATAATAGACAATATAATTCTTCTTATATTATTGATCGATATTACAACAAATAACTGGATAAATGACAGTGCCCTTTTAACTTCAAAGTCAATTACTGTAAATTCAAGTCATGCAATTATTAACCAGCACAATGAAGCTTTTTACAAAAATGGTTGGAATGATTGTTTGTGGATATTTACGCACAAAAAGTGTGATTTCCTCTCATGCATTATGGTAACAGGACTGAAAAACCCCAAATTGCCTACAAGCAACATGCATGGTTATAGTGACACAATGTGTCCAAAAAGGAGTAGGAAGAAGCAGATCTTATTCAACCAAGAAAATACAAAAAATATAATAAAAAAAAAGTTTCATCACCAACATATTTTATAGTGTTAATAATGCATAATAGACAATATAATTTTTCTTATATTATTGATCGATATTACAACAAATAACTGGATAAATGACAGTATCATTTTAACTTCCCAGTCAATTACTGTAAATTCAAGTCATGCAATTATTAACCAGCACAATGAATCTTTTTACAAAAATTGTGGCAATGATTGTTTGTGGATATTTACGCACAAAAAGTGTGATTTCCTCTCATGCATAACGGTAACAGGCCTGAAAAAAACTAACAAATTGCATACAAGCAACACATGCATTATAGTGACACAATGTGTCTGAAAAGGAGTAGTTAGAAGCAGATCTTATTCAACCAAGAAAATACAAAAAATATAATGAAAAAAAGTTTCATCACCAACATAATTTATAGTGTTAATAATGCATAATAGACAATATAATCCTTCTCATATCATTGATCGATATTACCACAAATAACTGGATAAATGACAGTATCATTTTAACTTCGCAGTCAATTACTGTAAAATCAAGACATGCAATTATTAGCCAGCACAATAAAGTTTTTTACAGTGTGATAATACGTGCAAAAATGGTGGCAATTAATTTTTGTGGTTATATACGCACAACAAGTGTGATTTCTCCCTCATGTATTAAGGTAACATGACTGAAAAATCCAAATTGCACATAAGAAACATGCATGGTTACAGTGACACAATTTGTCCGAAAAGGAGTAGAAAGAAGCATATCTTATTCAACCAACATAATAAACTCTTTTTTTTAATCACCAACATAATTTATAGTGTTAATAATGCATAATAGAAAATATAATTCTTCATATATTATTGATCGATATTACAATGAATAACTGGATAAATGACAGTACCATTTTAACTTCACAGTCAATTACTGTAAATTCAAGTCATGCAATTATTAGCCAGCACAATGAAGCTTTTTACAAAAATGGTGGCAATGATTGTTTGTGGATATTTACGCACAAAAAGTGTGATTTCCTCTCATGCATTACGGTAACAGGACTGAAAAAACCCAAATTGCATACAAGCAACATGCATGGTTATAGTGACACAATGTGTCCAAAAAGGAGTAGGAAGAAGCAGATCTTATTCAACCAAGAAAATACAAAAAATATAATAAAAAAAAGTTTTATCACCAACATAATTTATAATGTTAATAATGCATAATAGACAATATAATCCTTCTCATATCATTGATCGATATTACAACAAATAACTGGATAAATGACAGTACCATTTTAACTTTACAGTCAATTACTGTAAATTCAAGTCATTCAATTATTAGCCAGCACAATAAAGTTTTTACAGTGTGATAATACGTGTAAAAATGGTGGCAATGATTGTTTGTGTATATTTAAGCACAAAATGTGTGATTTCCCCCTCGTGCAGCATCACGGTAACAGGACTGAAAAACCCAAATTGCACATAAGGAACATGCATGGTTACAGTGACACAATTTGTTCGAAAACGAGTAGAAAGAAGCAGATCTTATTCAACCAACATAATAAACACTTTTTTTTTCATCGCCAACATAATTTACAGTGTTAATATTGCAATATAATTCTTCATATATTATTGATCGATATTACAACCAATAACTGGAGAAATGACAGTATCATTTTAACTTCACAGTCATGTATTTTCATATTCATGTATATTAAAGTCATGCAATTATTAGCCAGCACAATGATGCTTTTTACAGAAATGGTGGCAATGATTGATTGTGGATATTTACGCACAAAAAGGTTCATTTCCCTGGTAACAGGACTGAAAAACCCAAATTGCATGTATGAAACATGCATGGTTACAGTGACACAATGTGTCCGAAAAGGAGTAGGAAGAAGCAGATCTTATTCGAGCAGGAAAATACAAACAATAATACATTTTTTCGTTTTATCACCAACATAATTTATAGTGTTATTAATGCATAATAGACAATATAATCCTTCTTATATAATTGATCGATATTTCAACAAATAACCGGAGCAATGACAGTGACATTTTAACTTCACAGTCAATTACTGTAAATTCAAGTCATGCAATTATTAACCAGCACAATGATGCTTTTTACAAAAATTGTGGCAATGATTGTGGATATTTACGCACAAAAAGTGTGATTTCCTCTCATGCATTACGGTAACAGGACTAAAAAACAAACAAATTGCATACAAGGAACATGCATAGTTACAGTGACACAATGTGTCTGAAAAGGAGTAGGAAGAAGCAGATCTTATTCAACCAAGAAAATACAAACAAAAATAATATATATATTTTTTTATCCCCAACATAATTTATAATGTTAATAATGCATAATAGACAATACAATCCTTCTCATATCATTGATCGATATTACAACAAATAACTGGATAAATGACAGTGCCATTTTAACTTCACAGTCAATTACTGTAAATTCAAGTCATGCAATTATTAACTAGCACAAAAATAATATATATATTTTTTTTATCCCCAACATAATTTATAATGTTAATAATGCATAATTGACACTATAATCCTTCTCATATCATTGATAGATATTACAACAAATAACTGGATAAATGACACTGCCATTTTAACTTCACAGTCAATTACTGTAAATTCAAGTCATGCAATTATTAACTAGCACAATAAAGTGTTTTACAGTGTGATAATACGTGCAAAAATGGTGGAAATGATTGTTTTTGGATATTTAAGCGCAAAATGTGTGATTTCCCCCTCATGCATTACGGTAACAGGACTGAAAAACCCAAATTGCATAAAAGGAACATGCATGGTTACAGAGACAAAATGCGTCCGCAAAAAGAGTAGGAAGAAGCAGATCTTATTCAACCAAGAAAATACAAAAAATATAATTAAAAAAAAAGTTTTATCACCAACATAATTTAAAGTGTTTAAAATGCATAATAGACAATATTACCCTTCTTATATCATTGATCGATATTACAACAAATAACTGGATAAATGACAGTACCATTTTAACTTCCACAGTCAATTACTGTAAATTCAAGTCATGCAATTATTAGCCAGCACAATAAAGTTTTTTACAGTGTGATATTATGTGATATTATGGTAACAGGACTGAAAAAATCCAAATTGCATACAAGCAACATGCATGGTTACAGTGACACAAGTGTCCGAAAAGGAGTAGGAAGAAGCATATCTTATTCAAACAGCTCAGTGATGAGTTAAAGACATATAGTTCTTTGTTAAAGAAAGCCTTGAAAGGTGAAAAAATGGAAAATTATGAAATATAGCAACGATTACTTTCATCGTATTAATTTTTTGGAACGTTGATATTCCAGACAATCTAGTTTTCAGTGCATGTATATAGGATAGGTAAATATAAGCCTTGGCTTCAGCCTATTCCTTTTTCGGTCATTTTTTTTGTATTTTTGTGTGTTTATGATTTGTTGATATGTATAATCTGTGCTGTTGAATTGATCACACACCATGGTTGATTTTATGAACGGAATAAACTCATTTAATTTCATTTTTTTTTATCACCAACCTTATTTATAGTGTTAACAATGCGTAATAGACAATATAATCCTTTTTATATTATTGCACGGCATTTTAGTATAATATTACATCTTTAAATTGAGGTGCGCCTTTTCAGTGCATCATCCAAACTTTTTCATAATTTTACCCTTGCAACAATGCTTTCTGTTTAGTTTTGTTTGCAAATATCAGAAGTTTTCGGGCAGACTTGGGGACAAAAGACAATACAAAAAAAGGGCTCAGTGTTATGCGGCCTCAGTGTGAGAAGCAGGTGTTTAATATGTAAACATGCGCTCAGGCAAAAATGCAGTAATTCCAACCATTTATTCCCATAGCTTGCAAGTTATTATGAATATTTTTCCTCCACTAATATAATTTTTTTCCAGTATGATGTGATCTGATAGAGAAAAAAAAAAAGAGGAGGAAAAAAAAAAAAAAAAGGCCGCACTTTCCCCTGTGATTGTGATGTGATGTGTCACTGGCTCTGACCCCGAGCCGGACCCTCTGAGAGCCGCTTGGCATCGAACGGCTGATTGGAGTATTTGAACCGCAGTCATCTAATTGAGTGTTCATGTCATAACATATCAAACTATTCTCCCATAATGACCCCTTGAAGGCCCAGGATGGCACATCACCAGGAGCAGGGGACGTGGAAAAATAGGATTTTGTGCAAAATTCATGAATTATATTGGCACCTAATGACATTAGAAATAACTCATTATGGGGGAAAAAACGGTTTATATCAAGCTTTATTGCAGATGCCAACGTCCAATACGAACAAACAAATACAGTATAAAAGGCATTATCACATACTATTAAAAAGAATGCAGTAACATATATATAATAAATAGATAAAAGAAGCAATAAAAATTATATATATATATATATATGGACCCCTGCAGTCTACATATACATTTAAACATGACTTTTCTCGGGGTGACGTGGAAAAAAGGGATTTTAATTTTAAGTTTAAGTGAGCAAGTCTCCTACTAATTGTGCAATCAAGTAAACAATATAGAAAAATGCATTTTTTCCTCTAATAATATCCCTAAGCTCCAGCTCAATAAATAGCGTTGCATGTGTTGCAAAATGTGAATTGCATTGCTCCCAAAAAAAAAAAAAAAAAAAAAAAAAAAAAATCTATATTTAACGGAACGGTGATATTCGTCAAACCTGCTACATTCTTGCGTGTCAACACGAATATGTCAGTAATTTCAACAAGCTGTGCACCCAAAGCGTGCACAGGCACATTTAAGGGGAATGTTGTCCTTGGCAACGCGGGATGAAATATAAGAGGGGAAGTGCTTTAATGACGAAGATGGGAATTCAGGCTGTTAATTATTTGCTGAACTTGTATTCGATTTTTTTTTTTTTGGTTCAGGTCTTGTTAAAAAAAAAAAAAAGTGAGGGGGAAAAAATGGTAGAAAAGAAAGGTAATGCAGACCAGACGTGCAAAGTAACAAAAACGAGCACAAGGTTTCAATACGTTTTTTTTTTTTAACTGTTTCACTCGACAGGGTTCACGGAGAGAAACTGACAAGTAGAATCAGATAATCTGCTGAGAATATCGATATCGACCTGATAGCCGAGGTGCGGGTTCGTTCTAAAGCAGCGCATTTTAGGCTATTTTGAAATAATACATCCATAAAAAGGGAAAAAAAAGCAATATTAATATGACGTATCATTTGACCGAAAAAAAAAAAAAAAAACATCTCTACGTGTTGCAATTCCTTCCCAATTTATATGGGATTTACATTGCAAAACCTGCACAATACTGATCAACATTTTTTATCTGTTCAAACTATTAATTTTCTTTTTTGCAAACAGTTTCTCTGATTGATTTATGAACTATATTTACAGGCCTGCTCATGCATTAATTGTGTATTGTCAGTAAAGTAAACATACATAAATTATGGACAATTAATCACAGTTTTAAATTAGGATTAATCATAATTATTATTCATTATTATCATTATTATTATTATTATTATTATTATTATTGTTATTATTATTATTACTGGTTATTACTGGCTTGCAAAATTTAATTAACTTAGAAAAAGAACCGGAATTTTGGACACAAATCCAATTTTATTGTCAGTATATATATATATATATATATATATATATATATATATATATCTATATATATATATATATATAGATATATATATATATATATATATTTTTTTTTTTTTTCTATCGCTTATTCCCCTTTCTCAGCTACAATCGGGCGGAAGGCGGCCTACACCCTGGACAAGTCGCTACCTCATCGCAGACATTAATATATATATATATATATATATATATATATATATATATATATATATATATATATATATATATATATATATATATATATATATACATATATAAATATATATATATATATATGTATATATATATATATATATGTGTAATTTGTGATATATTTATTGAAACGTTTTTTATTAATAAAAAATAAAAAGTTGTAATACATTATTATACATTTTATATATTATACTTTTTAAAGTCAGATTAATCACACTTTTTCCTTTGGATTAATCAAATGACATGTTATTGCTGGCTTGCATAAATTCATTAACTTAACAAAAGACCCTGGTATTGGGACACAAATGCAGTTTTATTGTCAGATTGTCATACAGGAACCATTTTTTTTTTTTTTTTTTTTTTTTTAGTATTTTTCTCATTTATTTACTCAGAACCTGTTTATAGTTTTAGTTAAAGTATCTTGGTGTAAGTGGAATGTCATCTTGGAAATTATGAACTGACCTTATAATAACTTACAGGTAACCATCCACGGCACACGTAAAGGAACATGTGTGGTGAAAATAAATCATATACATTTGCACCATGTACAGTATATGCACACATTTAATACATTGGAACTTGTACGGTCCAAATAAATTGTGTGATTATGCTGCATATGTATGATTATTGGGATAATTATTTGTGATTATTCACATAAGTTAACGCATTATTTTTGACATCCCTTTTCATACATGCACCATTTTAAACATCATACAACTTGACAATGCATTTCAAAACACATACAGAAATTATGTATATAATAATAATACTGTACATAATCAAGCTGAAGTTGTAATAAAAGGAAACAAACAAGCCATCACCCACAATATTGACTTTCACTTGAAAGATGCGGCATTAAGCTAGATCTAATTAGATTATTGAGTTTGTCGTGGTGGAAAAAAAGAAAGTAGCCTGAGAGTAATCGACTATTGGCAGAAAAACAGCGCACAGCAAATCAGTGCAACAATCAAGATTAGATGCTTCCTGCGAGCGGCGTGAACACTGAGTGCTTTGTGAGTCTGCAGCGTTTTAAACAGGTCATGCGTGACGAATGGGCTGGAAATGAAATTAAAAGGCGTAAAAAAGACCAACAGTTTTGAAGCAGGTGTGCAAAAAAAAATAAAAAAAATGGGTATCTACTCTTAAAGGCCTACTGAAACCCACTACTACCCACCACGCAGTCTGATAGTTTATTAGATTGGATTAGATTAGATAGTACTTTATTCATTCCGTCAGGAGAGTTCCTTCAGGAAAATTAAAATTTTCAGCACAATCCCATTCAAGTTTAGACAAACATTACAGGGAGACAGAACAGGATCGCTGACGGGTCTGCCGGCTTCCAGCGCCCCTTACAAAAAAAAAAAATATATATTATATATCAATGATAAAATATTAACATTGCAACACATGCCAATACGGCCTTTTTTAGTTTACTAAATTGCAATTTTAAATTTCCCAGGACTTTTTTCTTGAAAACGTTGCGTAATGATGACGTGTACGCTTGACGTCACGGGCTGTTAGGAAAAATGAGCGCTGCGCACACACACAGCTAAAAGTCGTCTGCTTTAATCGCATAATTACACAGTATTTTGGAGATCTGTGTTGCTGAATCCTTTGCAATTTGTTCAATTAATATTGGAGAAGTCAAAGTAGAAATATGGAGTTGGGAAGCTTTAGCCTTTAGCCACACAAATACACGGTGATTCCTTGTTTAAAATTCACAGAGGTGAAACTTTACTATGGATCGCAGCGGACATGGATCCCAACCGAATGTCAACCAGTAGGTTTCGGTGAAAAAATTGTGGTAAAAAGTCGCTTCTTGCCGGAAATCAGCTGAGCTTGTGCCGCCCATAAAGCTGCCGTCGACTTCCCTGAGACACTGCGCGTCAACACACCCGTGGCCAGACCCCTCCGACTATCAGGTACTGTTAAATTCACTAAAACACTAGCAACACAATAGAAAGATAATGGATTTCCCAGAATTATCCTAGTAAATGTGTCTAAAAACACATGAATCCGTCTCAATGCAATCGCGTTTTTTTTTTGTCTAATCCTTCGCTATCAATATCCTCAAACACAAATCTTTCATCGTCGCTCAAATTAATGGGGAAATTGTCGTTTTCTCGGTACGAATAGCTGTTTTTGTTGGAGGCTCCCAATAAAAACAATGTGAATATGTGAGGAGCCATCAACATGTGATGTCATTGTCTGCGACTTCCGGTAGAGGCAGGGCTTTTCTTTTAGCACCGAAAGTTGCGAACTTTATCGTGGATGTTCTCTACTAAATCCTTTCAGCAAAAATATGGCAATATCGCGAAATGATCAAGTATGACACATAGAATGGACCTGCTATCCTCGTTTAAATAAGAAAATCTCATTTCAGTAGGCCTTTAAATGGATTTTATTCAACATGATACAGCTTTTCCTCGATATGCATAGTCTTTAACATTAATAAAATACGATTTTATTCGGTTTGAGTCCAGATTTTGGTCTGCATTTGAAGAATTGTGAAGCCACGTTACATGTTGAACTTGTGCGAGTAAAATGTGGATTCACTGCTGTAAATGGGTACAATTAGGCAATTATCTGTTTCAGGCTGGTTTCTGGTGGGGGTTCACGGGGTGGGAGAGAAGGCCTCTGTGGGAGAATGTTACCCCCCCCCCCCCGATCCCCTCCCACCCTGAACACTGTACACCCTAAGTGAATCTGACTGCAATTATTTTCTTCTTTTATCCTTGCAGACGATCTTTTGCACTCTACTCTGCGAAGACAAAAGTATCTGTTTGATGTCTCAACCCTTTCAGACAAAGAGGAGCTGGTCGGGGCCGAATTAAGGATATTTAGGAGAGCGTCGGGCGACTCGCAGACGACAGGCCTCTATCGCGTCCGGCTCTACCCGTGCGGCTCGGACGCGCTGCTGGACTCCACGCTGCTGGACCCCGTGGACTCCGCCGGGTCCGGGTGGGCGGTTCTGGACGTGTGGGAGATGTTTAAATCCCACCATCGGAGGAACCAGCTCTGCCTGCAGCTCAGAGTCACTCTAGGGAACTCTGACACGGAGCTGGACCTCAGGGCGCTGGGCCTGGACAGGGGTGGGCGACCCCAGCAGGAAAAAGCCATTCTGGTAGCCTACACCCGCTCCAAGAAGAGGGAGAACCTCTTCAACGAGATGAAGGAGAAGATCAAGTCGCGGAGGTCCACCAAGGGGATAGAGGTGTTGAGGCCCTCGGAGGCGGAGGCGGAGGAGGAAGTCAGGGGAGAGGGGCCCCGGCGGCGGCGACGGACAGCACTGAGCAACCGTCACGGGAAGCGACACGGGAAGAAGTCCAAATCCAGGTGCAGCAAAAAGGCACTGCACGTGAATTTTAAAGAGCTGGGCTGGGACGACTGGATAATCGCGCCCCTGGACTACGAGGCGTACCACTGCGAGGGCGTGTGCGACTTCCCGCTCCGATCCCACCTGGAGCCCACCAACCACGCCATCATACAGACGCTCATGAACTCCATGGACCCCAACAGCACGCCGCCCAGCTGCTGCGTCCCCACCAAGCTGAGCCCCATCAGCATCCTGTACATCGACTCGGGCAACAACGTGGTGTACAAACAGTACGAGGACATGGTGGTGGAGCAGTGCGGGTGCAGGTAGCGGACACCGGCCACCGAATACGCAGTAGAGACTTCAAAGAGGAGATCCGTGCCGGGACACCTGAGCGAGATCCACATTGGACGCACGCAAGAGGCGACATTTTGCTATTTATTCCGACTCAGTGCTGGTGAAAATGCACACTTTTCCGCCTTAAAGTGTTATTTCCCAATCATGCAAGAAGTCATCAAACAAGCCCTTGTTTCCTCAGAGTGTCCTTTGTGCCACGGGAGCCCATCGGGTGCCACCGTGCACCTTCTCGTGCCGCGGCTACAGTGGACAGAGGCTTTTTTTTTTTTTTTTTTTTTTGCCCGTCAGCGTTTGGACTTGCAAGCTCTTGTCGTGCAACCTTGTCTGTAAGGCAGCCCGTAATTGCCTCCGTCCGACCGAAGTCATTAAACGCCCGTGCAAGTGCATTTTTTTGTTGTCGCAAAAAACAAAAAAAAACAAAAAAAACACAAAGAAGAAAGAAAAGTGGGGTGAATGTCACTCACGCTCACACACACACACACATACACACACACACACAACGGCAACGCCTTTAAGAGATTTTTGCCTGACTGCAGAGGTCAGCGAGGGTCATCATGTGCTTTTAGGAAGAAAAAAAAAGGACACACCGCCACACTTGTGTCTTCTCTGTTTCAGTAAAATATTGTTTTTGCCAGTCAGGAATTTTTTTTTTTTTTTTTTTTGCTGCATCTTCACGAAATGCACTTCCGCAAATAAACTGCGCCGAGGAGCCGCAGCCAGTTTGTCTGCTCTGATGAGGAACATGTAAAACAAGAGACTCGCAAAGAGAGGCGATATTTAAAAAAATGCACATTAGCTTTGAATGCACTGCTGTTCGTTATTTTTTTTTTGAGCTGTAAATATTTTGTACAGACGATAACTTTACAAAAGTGCTCCGAATGAAGAAATGAGAGAGCTGCATTTCTTTGTACATATACAAAATGCACTCAAATTGGTATAATTTCTATTCTATAATTATTTTATTATTTGTGATGTACAGTTTCATGATAATCATATATTTCTTACAGTGATAAGAGTAATTTAAGGTGTATTCATTATTTGTTTTGGCAGAGGGTGGAAAGTACCGTTATAATTGTCTACCTCATCATTGCATATAGGTTAGAGTGTAGGTCAGTTAGAGTGTAAAAGAGCTTTTACAGTATACATAAGATCATTATATTCATATATTACTGGATACTATTCCACTCCTTTACTGTACAAATAAAATTCAAAACCAAGTCCACAAGTCCTGTATTTGGTTTGATTCCACCCTCCTTTTGCTTTGTGTATTGAAGTCAATAAAACATTGTTGCAAGTTTTTACTACAGTGAAATACTACCTGACAATCATTTGTCTCCTAAATGTTGCTAATTCCTATACGTGTGTGGACCTAAACATTGCATGTGTCCCCTTTCACATTTGAACTGACATGAGTCCAATTCCCAGGACCTGGGAATCAATATGGGCACACACTGGTACAAATTTCGGTACTTTTGTCTGTGTTCATTTATTTTCAATAAGACTGAACAATGAGCTTATAATAATAATACCTGTGTGTCCAGTTGTGATATCGTGTTCTCTTAACAATTCAGTCTTCTTTGCAAGTATGCATTCATTTTAGTTTGTCCCTGGTGAGTTGCTGTAGTCAGGCAGTAGTCGACTGGCGTTACGTTCATTGTGACAATCTTGTCTTTTGTTGAGTCCTACAAAGTGTTTATACTGTATAGGCTAGATCTATTTAGTTGAGTCCTACAAAGTGTTTATACTGTATAGGCTAGATCTATTTAGATGGAAAATGCGAGACTACTGGTCTGGGTAAGGAGTCAGTTAAATTAGAACAAGTTTTTTCTGCTTTGAGGGTTTCAGAGTTGGACATGTGTTTTACTGAGGTGGCTAACTATGTCGAGATGCCACCTCAGTAGAAGCATTTAAGTCTCACCTTAAAACTCATTTGTATACTCTAGCCTTTAAATAGACTCCCTTTTTAGACCAGTTGATCTGCCGTTTCTTTTCTTTTTCTTCTATGTCCCACTCTCCCTTGTGGAGGGGGTCCGGTCCGAGGGGGTCCGGTCCGATCCGGTGGCCATGTACTGCTTGCCTGTGTATCGGCTGGGGACATCTCTGCGATGCTGATCCGCCTCCACTTGGGATGGTTTCCTGCTGGCTCCGCTGTGAACGGGACTCTCGCTGCTGTGTTGGATCCGCTTTGGACTGGACTCTCGCGACTGTGTTGGATCCATTGTGGATTCAACTTTCACAGTATCATGTTAGACCCGCTCGACATCCATTGCTTTCCTCCTCTCTAAGGTTCTCATAGTCATCATTGTCACCGACGTCCCACTGGGTCATTATTGTCACCGATGTCCCACTGGGTGTGAGTTTTCCTTGCCCTTATGTGGGCCTACCGAGGATGTCGTGGTGGTTTGTGCAGCCCTTTGAGACACTAGTGATTTAGGGCTGTATAAGTAAACATTGATTGATTGATTGATCTAGTAAAGGTTGCGTTTGTTAAAACTAGGGGTGTAACGCTACACAAACATTTCGGTTCAGTACGTACCTCGGTTTAGAGGTCAAGGTTCGGTTCATTTTCGGTACAGTAAGAAATCAACAAAACATACATTTTTTTGGTTATTTATTTACCAAATTTGTAAACAATGGCTTTATCCTTTTAACATTGGGAACAATATAATAATTCTGCCCACGTTAATCCACATTAAACTGCTTCAAGTTGTTGCTTTGATTAAATAAAATGAAAAAACCTTTCTTCTGCATATAAAAAGTTTAACATTAATCAGTTTCCATTGAAACTGTTTAATGTCAACTCATCATGCTTAATTTATTACAGCATTTGGGAAGCCTGTAGTTGACTTTTATTATGTAAATGTTGTATTTGTATCAACATGTGATAGCAGGGACCCTGCTATTCAAAACTAGGCTGCTACATTACTAAGGATTCATGTAACTATAGTTGAAAAATAGTACACTTGCAATAGGAGAGACTATTCATCCCTAAACACAAAGGAGTTCAATGAAATAACAGACAGATAGGGCTTTGCTAAAACACGCACACGCACACACGCACAGAAAAATGAGCTAACGTTACGCTAAAAGCTAATTATCCTTCATCTCAAGCCTATATTGTGAGCGAGCTGAGCTGCAGTTTAAGTTTCTAGAAGGTCAACGGGCTTATAGTGATGTTTGTAATAGTTGTGACTGGGAAGTGTTTAGTATAATTTGGGTAGAGTCCGCTCCTCCCCTTCTAGACGAATATCTGCTCAACGCTAAAGCATTGACAACATCGTTCTGAAGTCTGAATACGCACTGCTAATTGGCTGTTACATCGCTCTGTATACACACTGCTGATTGGCTTTGTATGTAACCAATCAGATGGTTGTGTGGGCGGGACAATGAGGCAGAGTCAGAGGCAGAAAGCAGAGCAGCTTGTGAAGACTTCTGCTTCCGAACTCGTTCGATACGCCCGCGTGCCGACCCGAAACCCCCGTACCGAAACGGTTCGATACAAATACACGCACCGTTACACCCCGAGTTAAAACACATGCAAACATGATAGCGCACGCTGTTCTACTAAGCTTGTTCGCAGAGGATTGCGTCTCTTATGTGAGCAAAATAGAGAGTGTCACCCATTTAGTGTGTTTGTCTTCGTCAATATGCAGAATATATGCCGATGATTTTGTAGAACGGCCAAAATACTAGGAGGAGAAAACACAAATATATTTATTTGGCATACACAGTGTGATTTATCAAGATTAAAACTGTTCTGCGGCCGAGGTTGGGAGTCTATATTTTAGTACGAACATAAAGGACACGCAAACTTGCAGTTTTGTTTGTCGTACGCATGCTTGTCAACATATTTGGACAGCAGCAAAAAAACAAATTTGACATAGTGTCAATTCAGCAATATCAGCAATAGTAGTAGACTTTCAGTGCAAGTCATAAGAAATAAGAGTAATGAAAGCAAGATAATGTGTGTTATTCAAAAGTTAAAGTACCACTGATTGTCACAGACACACACGAGGTGTGGTGATATTACCCTCTACATTTGACCGATCGCCTTGTTCCACCCCCTGGGAGGTGAGGGGAGCAGTGAGCGGCAGCGGTTGCCACGCTCGGGAATAATTTTTGGTGACTTAACCCCCAATTCCAACCCTTGATGCTGAGTGCCAAGCAGGGAGGTAATAGTCTTTGGTATGAACTCACAACCTACCGATCTCAGGGCAGACACTCTAACCCAGGGGTCGGGAACCTTTTTGACTGAGAGAGCCATGAAAGCCAAATATTTTAAAAAGTATTTCCATGAGAGCCATATAATATTTTTTTTTAACACTGAATACAACTAAATACGTACATTTATAAGTAAGACAGACATTTTTAGAGTAGATTAAGTCTCGCATTTTTTAATAACATTGTTATTTTCAAGCAAACCAATAATTAATAAAATACTTGTTGAACATGTGCGGTAGAAAACGGATGGATGGATTAAAATGCATGAGAATGTTTTATATTTTGAACGTTATTTTTAACACTGTGATTACCGGCGGAAATATTCATTACTTATCATGTTAAGTAATGTCAGCTAAGATTTATCTGAGAGCCAGATGCAGTCATCAAAAGCGCCACATCCGGCTCTAGAGCCTTAGGTTCCCTACCCCTGCTCTAACCAAAAGGTCACTGACCAAAATGCTTTTGTTTTAAAAAATATAGTCCAACCAAAAGGGAAAATACAAATGTAATTCCCATCACTGGTGAATATTCACATTTCTCCAGGTACTCCTCTTGTACAATGACGCTAAATTATTTGGTTCCGACACCAGGCTCTTAGACTGGAACTGTTCTAAATATGTCTGTGATGATAAAGTGATGACATCTGAAATAATATGATCCGAATATTCCAGTTGTGATCGATTCAATGCTCTGAGAATGAGCGTCAAAACTTTTTAAACAGCATGTTGCATGAAGTAACTCTTTAATATTAATTAATATTAAAGAGGGGTTAGTGCGTCTGCCTCACAATACGAAGGTCCTGCAGTCCTGGGTTCAAATCCAGGCTCGGGATCTTTCTGTGTGGAGTTTGCATGTTCTCCCCGTGAATGCGTGGGTTCCCTCCGGGTACTCCGGCTTCCTCCCACTTCCAAAGACATGCACCTGGGGATAGGTTGATTGGCAACACTAAATTGGCCCTAGTGTGTGAATGTGAGTGTGAATGTTGTCTGTCTATCTGTGTTGGCCCTGTGATGAGGTGGCGACTTGTCCAGGGTGTACCTTGCCTTCCGCCCGATTGTAGCTGAGATAGGCGCCAGCTCCCCGCGCGACCCCGAAAGGGAATAAGCGGTACAAAAATGGATGGATGGATGGATGGATGTAAAATTCAAAATTTAAGAAATTCATTAATATTCATACCGGATTTCCCACAGGACTGCGCAATGTCTTCTAATTTGCATTGTTGGCCATGACGCATGTGTATGCGATTGTAATGGACGCAGTAGGAGAGAGGAGTAGAGTTATGTTTAAACTACCAATGAAGTTTGCTCTGTCTTATTTTTTGTTTTACTGTTACAAACAAGACAAAACACCTACGAGTGCTTTTAAAATCGGGGCAAGGGCCTACAGCGATAGGTGCGTTGATGTCTGAGTTTTGAAAAGTCTCCATTATCCATCCATCCATCTTCTTCCGCTTATCCGAGGTCGGGTCGCGGGGGCAACAGCCTAAGCAGGGAAACCCAGACTTCCCTCTCCCCAGCCATTTCGTCTAGCTCTTCCCGGGGGATCCCGAGGCGTTCCCAGGCCAGCCGAGAGACATAGTCTTCCCAACGTGTCCTGGGTATTCCCCGTTGGACGTGCCCTAAACACCTCCC
Organism: Nerophis ophidion; assembly: GCF_033978795.1. Taxonomy (NCBI): domain Eukaryota; kingdom Metazoa; phylum Chordata; class Actinopteri; order Syngnathiformes; family Syngnathidae; genus Nerophis; species Nerophis ophidion. The sequence continues at coordinate 61,285,735 of NC_084621.1, read as the reverse complement.
TAGGGAGGCGTTCGGGTGGCATCCTGACCAGATGCCCGAACCACCTCATCTGGCTCCTCTCGATGTGGAGGAGCAGCGGCTTTACTTTGAGTTCCTCCCGGATGGCAGAGCTTCTCACCCTATCTCTAAGGGAGAGCCCCGCCACCCGGCGGAGGAAACTCATTTCGGCCGCTTGTACCCGTGATCTTATCCTTTCGGTCATGACCCAAAGCTCATGACCATAGGTGAGGATGGGAATGTAGATCGACCGGTAAATTGAGAGGTTTGCCTTCCGGCTCAGCTCCTTCTTCACCACAACGGATCGGTACAACGTCCGCATTACTGAAGACGCCGCACCGATCCGCCTGTCGATCTCACGATCCACTCTTCATTCAAGTCTCCATAAACCCCAGAAAAAGTGATATGTCAAAATGGAAGTTAATATGTGATAATTAGCTTCAGTAGCTAAATCTCAACTGGCACCATAACAAACGACATACATTTACAAACAACATCACACATGTTTATTGACAAGACCAGTTGACAAACATGGCAAAATAAATAATAATCCCCCTGAGTGAAGTACAGGTTATTCCGAATAAAAAAATGGTAACGTAATGTAATCGGTAAACATGTCTGATAAGTGTCCAAGTCTACAATATTATACTTGCTAAGGATAATACAATAAAGGGAGTGAAGAGGCTTTCTGTGTAAAATGTTCAAGGCTTTCTTGAAGGGACTTTAAAGTGCTCTTTGTCGTCCTGGTTATGTGTATGTGAGTAATTTTGTTAAATATAGCCATAAGTGGCTGAGTTAGCAACATTGATCATTCCTGCTATGTCTTCTTATTCTCTGGCGGACCATGAGCGTAAAGGGGTGTTAAAAAGTGGAATTACGTTGCATCGGGGTTATAATGACCAGCTTCCTTCAAATACAGTCTTGTTATACAGTATGTGTTATTGAACGTGTCATATGAATCGTCAACATCCATCCATCCATTTTCTACCGCTTATTCCCTTTTGGGGTCGCGGGCGGCGCTGGCGCTTATCTCAGCTACAATCGGGCAGAAGGCGGGGTACACCCTGGACAAGTCGCCACCTCATCGCAGGGCCAAACGTCAACATTTAGGGCTAAAACTATTTTTCTACACATTTAATCCAAAATGTATTTGTGGTACACTCACACAGGAGCAATTTTTCTTGTAATGACTTCATGTGAAACACGGCTCATAGTTAGTCTTGCAAAAGTAATAATCTTGGCACAAAGGCATACTTTAGAGCAGGGGTCACCAGGTAGCCCGTAAGGACCAGATGAGTAGCCCGCTGGCCTGTTCTAAAAATAGCAGCACTTACCAGTGAGCTGCCTCTATTTTTTAAATTTTATTTATTTACTAGCAAGCTGGTCTCGCTTTGCTCGACATTTTTGATTCTAAGAGAGACAAAACTCAAATAGAATTTGAAAATCCAAGAAAATATTTTAAAGACTTGGTCTTCACTTGTTTAAATAAATTCATTAATTTTTTGACTCTGCTTCTTATAACTTTAAGAAAGACCATCTTAGAGAAAAAATACATCCTTAAAAATAATTCTAGAATTTTTAAACACATACTTTTTTACCTTTTAAATTCCTTCCTCTTCTTTCCTAACAATTTAAATCAATGTTCAAGTATTTTTTATTGTTTATTGTAAAGAATAATAAATACATTTTAATTTAATTCTTCATTTTAGCTTCTGTTTTTTTAACCAAGAATATTTGTGAAATATTTCTTCAAACTTATTATGATCAAAATAAAAAAAAAATATTCTGGCAAATCTAGAAAATCTGAAGAATAAAATTTAAATCTTATTTCAAAGTCCGTTGAATTCCTTTTAAAATTTTTGTTCTGGAAAATCTAGAGGAAATAATGATTTGTCTTTGTTAGAAATATAGCTTGGTCCAATTTGTTATATATTCTAACAAAGTGCAGATTCAATTTTAACCTATTTAAAACATGTCATCAAAATTCAAAAAGTAATCTTAATCAGGAAAAATTACTAATGATGTTCAATAAATTCTTTTTTTTTCATTTTTTCAAAAAGATTAGAATTAGCTAGTTTTTCGCTTCATTTTTTTCGGTTGAATTTTGAATTTTAAAGACTCAAAATTGAAGATAAACTATGTTTGAAATTTAGTTTTAATTTTTTTCGTGTTCTCTCCTCTTTTAAACCGTTCAATTTAGTGTTTTTTTCATCATTTATTTTCTACAAAAACTTTCCGTGAAAGGAAAAAAAAAATGGACGACGGAATGACAGAAAGAAATACCCATTTTTTTTTTAAAACTATTATAGGTAAAATGAGCAACTTGGCTATATTTGACCATTTTTTCAAGTGTGTATCAAACTGGTAGCCCTTGGCATTAATCAGTACCCAAGAAGTAGCTCTTGGTTTCAAAAAGGTTGGTGACCCCTGCTTTAGAGTGATAAAATACTGCAAAAAGCAGTGATAATTGGAGTGAGACTTTGATTTGGTTAAAGAGGACCAATGATTATTTTAATCTACATTTAAAACACTTCCCTGTGGTCTAGAATCTAAACAATGTGAATCGGACATGCTTTGGTGTAAATGTTGCTCTCTTTATACCTGGAAAAATATATAGTCGAGGTTTCTGTGGTTCATCCATTATACAGTGCTCAATACCGAAGTTGAGCGGATTATACGTTAGGTAAGGAAAAAAACATAGAGGCTATTTTATCCCTACAAGCCTGTTTTTGCAGGTTTTCCTGCTCTTCGGGTCAGGAAAAAACACAGACTATTTCATCCCCACAAGCCTGTTTCGCAGGTTTCCCTGCTCTTCAGGGGATTTCCCTGAAGAGCATGGAAACAGGGATTTAAATTCCCTGAAGAGCAGGGAAACCTGCAAAACAGGCTGTTTTTTCCTGACCTAATGTATATTCCGCTCTGTAAAAAAAAAAAAAAAAAGTATATATATAAATTTTGAAGACGAATGTCACCGCTGTTTTTTTCCTCGCTCAAAAAAACTTCATAAACATGATGAATTCCCCCGGTCACAACATTAGCTACATCTCTCCACTCTGAAATCCATACAGAGCCGCACAAAAATCCTGCCTTTACCAGCATTTACACTATGTCACTTGCATGTCGCATGTCGGTGTTATTATGTGCATGCCACAATTAAATCAAAGTAATACTTTCCAAGAAAAAGATACACCATATCTACTCCAAAAAATTGAGGCAACAGGTAAAAAGCAATGTTATCAAATACATTTCACCATTTTTGGTATTGAGTAAATGTTAAATAATTCAGCCCTTTTGTTGCTTGTATTTCGTGATGTCACTGTCCCGACTTGGACTTTGGGATAATTTGTTTTTCCAACGCAAAGGATGATTGGCACGAGCCAGGCGTGAACTTGAGGACATTTTTAATTATTACTTCACAAACAAACTACAACAAAGGCAAACAAATGGCGCGCACAATGGCGGAGAACAAACTTGACTAATGAAAACAAAAGATTAGCACAGAGGCTATAACTATAAACACGAAACCAAAACACTTGCTCAATGGCATGAATAACAATGAACTATAAACAAAAACTTACATGACATGGAACTGAGAACGAGACATGGATCTTTGCAAGGTGCGTAGCAAGTGGTAGGCATGAGAAGGAGGTGTAAGTAGGTAAAGTTGCCAGGACGAAGAACAGAAACAAAATGGCTTAAATAGCAGTGACATAATCCGCGATTGGACAGGTGCGTGACATGACAGCTGAAACTAATGAGTCATTATGGAAACAAAAACAAACCAAAAAACAAAACATAACATGACCAAAACAAAACATGATTTCCTTGGCATGACAGTGATTTTTTTTCCCGGAAGTGAAAAACAGTGGTGGTCAACCAAGCCAAGCATAACTAACTATCTGAGGACTCAAGAGGCCTACAATTCTTGTCCAAAGGCAAAACCCAGAAACTAAATTTTGGTCAAAACTGAGCTGATAAAAATTTTGGAGTTCCTATGTGATATGCTTTACATTAGTGTACGCGATATTGTAATTTGTTCCGTAAGTAAGCTGTTACGCGCATGGCAGGACCTAGCAACTACCACATAACCGCGTAGATACAACAGAAAAACCTAGTATCTCAAGGGACCAATCGGAGCTTCTTTGTCAGTCGTCTTATTGTCTTTAATGATACATTTGCACGAATGGGGGCCGACGGTCAACCTGATTATGTGATATTATGGCACGAGGGGATATTTGGAAGATTGGCCCAGGACGTTGCAAGCACCTTCATTAAATGTATTGTTCTTGATTCTTCCCCTTGCATACTCTTTTGGGCAGATAACTGTGGAGGTCAAAATAAAAACTGGACGCTGTACACGGCTCTTGCCCAATGTGCAAACGCAGAATGGGGCCCACCCGAGATTGTGATAAAATATCTGGAGAAAGGGCACACCTTCATGAGAGCAGATTCAATCCATGGCTCAATCGGCAAGAAAATGAAAGCTCAAGAAAACATCTATACGTTTGACGACTTTGTAGATATTTGTAAGACAGCATCAAGATGGATTGGTTTTCCTTTGTTTTCTCAAAGTCAGCTAGAAGTGAGTTACTAGGTTTTGCCTTTGGACAGGAGACAACTTCCTGTAAAAATAAGCTACGAGCAAAAAACAAACAAACTATGCAATGGAATAGATCCTTTTACCTTATCATAAAAAGTTTTGTTGAGTGACATCAAAGATTTTTCGCGTAATTATTCTACATGACAAAACAGATAAAAACGTGGAAAAGCGTGGAGGTTTGCAACTTTTTTTTTGTGTGTGGCTGGGTCAAAGAAATTGGTATCAAGACTTTCCCAGATAAACCATGCTTTGTTTTTGCTCAAGTAAGTTTGCATATAATGATTTAACTTTGTGTCCAAATAAGCCATGTTTGTTGTTTCTGTTGCACGCGCTGTTTACGAGTATGCATGTTTACCCGCGTGATTATCTACAGATGTTTATAGATGTCAACATTGTGAATGCACTGAAAGCCTCATTTATGTTTGCCGCTTTTGGTAAAAGCTTAACTCTTTTAGGTTTTGCTCACATTTGCTTTCTTTTATTTTGGTGCTTTTTCGAAACACTCACAGCAAACATGTGTTTAGAAATACTAATAATATCAAGATAATACTTCAATTGGAAATACTATTTGTTAAAAGTATATCAACAAGTATATTAACGTGGACCCCGACTTAAACAAGTTGAAATACTTATTCGGGTGTTACCATTTAGTGGTCAATTGTACGGAATATGTACCGAACTGTGCAATCTACTAATAAAAGTATCAATCAATCAATCAAAAAAAAGTGATTACTGTAAACCTGTGCATTCTTCTACTCTGCTCCCTCGGACTGGAGCGAGTGCCACTTTTGTAAAATCTTGCACTCTTCTGCCATTCTTGAAAAGCTCTCGAGGAACTGTAAATAAACTTTTATCCTTTTTGCGATTCAAACGATTCGTACAGCCGAAAACAACACAAGCATAGGGCAGTTTTCTTAAAGAAAGGTTTAATGCCGCCTAGTACCCATTGAGAACAGTTTAATGAGCTGGATGTTAAAAATCAAGCAATAGTTACTAATTTAATATGAGTAGATTCGAACAGTAAAACAATGAAAAACTAACTGCAAAAAAATGGAATGTACTCTTCTTAAACAGCACATTCACTTCTCTCAGCTGGGATTTAACGAGCAAATATCAGATTGCAAAACTGCCACTCTGAGCCATGTCACCGCGTAACTACATGCAACACATGTTAGTGATTTATTTACAACAGAGTAATAATCATGCACATTAATTTTCGCATGCATTTGAATCCAATCAATGCAATGAATAAAAATCTAAATATGGTTCTTTCTAATGGATAACTAGTCCAAGGCCCAGAAAGTACAGAACTCAACAAATATACAAATAAGACTTTTTTTTTAACAATTAACAAACATTTAGGACTTTGAGGTGACCACAATAGAAATGTCACTGACATAAATCAGTGCTAACTTTAGATGTGCGATTCTAATGAATGTGCTTACAAACATTCATTAGAATTCACTCAATATTCTCTCCATTAGGAATGAAATAGATATAACGCTTATGTTTTAATTAAATACAATGAGTACATTTTATTCCAAACATTTTTATTTGAAATGTAATTAAATAGTTGCCTCAAAATCAAAAATACAGTCGTATTCATTATATTTTACCTAATAAAACCTGTTCAAATATACACAGTCACTGAGTCGTTTTTATAGTATATTGTTGCTGTCACTTTTGTCGGACGACAGTGCATTTTACTCATTTTAGCTCAGGGGCCGCGTGGAGGAAAATCTGTGCACACGCGGGCCGGGCTATTAAAATCATGGCATTAAAACGAAAAAACAAAAACTACTTCAGATTGTTTTCTTTGTCTTATTTCGGCCAAAAAAAGAACAAACACATTCTGAAAATGTTACGCTAAAAATATAGAAAACAATACAGAAGGAAAAATGAAAGAGAACAAATGTTTATGACTGAATACATTTACATATGCACAAACATTTGTTTTCTTTTGTATTTTTTTATTTTCTTTATGAATTAAGTAACGTTTATGACAACCTTTTTCTTTATACACAATACAGAATGTGAGATATAACAGGACAATGCATACATGTATCATTTCTTTTCAAAACGGTTACAAAAAAGTGGGACTCCAAAAAATTTACAATGAGACCCCATTTTTATGACTTGATGGCATACTTGCCAACCTTGAAACCTCCGAATTCGGGAGATGGGTGGGGGTGCTGGGGGTGGGTGGAGTTTAGGGGGAGAGTTTGGGGGGGCGGTGTTTGGTGGTAGCGAAGGTGGGGGGGTGTTTATTGTAGCAAGGGATTCTGGGTATTTTGCTGTTGTGTTTAAGTAGTGTTACGGTGTGGATGTTCTCCCGAAATGTGTTTGTCATTCTTGTTTGTTGTAGGTTCACAATGTGGCGTATATTTGTAACAGTGCTAAAGTTGTTTATACGGCCACCCTCAGAGTGACCTGCATGGCTGTTGATCAAGTACGCCTTGCATTCACTTATGTATGTCGCATATAGTATGTGACTGGGTGGGCACGCTGTTTGTACGGAGGCGAAGCGGACGTAACGGCAGGTTGTAGAGGACGTTAAAGGCAGTGCCTTTAATATTGTTTCCCAAGTGGAAATTGGGAGAAATTCGGGAGAATGTTTGCGCCGGGAGATTTTCGGGAGGGGCACTGAAATTCGGGAGTCTCCCGGGAAAATCGGGAGGGTTGGCAAGTATACTTGATGGGGTCCCTGGAACCCCATTTAGAAAATTCCTTACACCAACACTGATGAAGTAATGGTGCGTGCAAAACAGCAGCAGGTGGCTGTGGCCTGCGGGCCTGTTCTAATACTAATCAGACATCATCCCGGGGCCTAGAGATAATTCATTCTTGGGCCGGATGTGGCCCGCGGGCTTTGACTTTGAAACCCCTGCTATAGTGGTTAATGTAATTTCCTAGCGGTCCATCTTGACAAACCAGTCCCGTGTAAAAGGTCAGACAGACTAATAAACATGAAAGTATTTAGCTCCTTTACAAGTACGAGGGCATTAGATGAGATGACTTTTTTCCTAAAATCCTGAACCGTTTATATGTTCGTTTCCTGTTATAATCAAAAAAGCTCTGATTGTATGTCATTTTTAAGAGCAGAACCCCCCAACAATCAAAGACCTGCATGTTTAAACCAGATCACTAAATGTCTAAATCGGATATATCTAATCCCCCCTTGAAGTATATTGGCAAACATTCTTCTGCTTAGTTAACAGGCACTCTTCATAAACAACAAAGGCCCAGTGACTCCCTTTTACCAAAGACATTTTATGTGCCCAGACGTTGACATATGGTGACCATCCAAGGATCCAAGGTAGGAAATCCACAGCCCTGACTGTCACTGATATGGCACAGAATGTATGAACCCCAACTATTTCCCAATGAATTAGCCTGCCTGGGTCAAGTTTACTTAACACTTTAATGTTTTCCAATCCGCGGATGAGAACGTCGGAGAGAAAAGGATTGCTCCCATATAGGCTATCGACCTTGGCCTGGAAACAATTAGGACATTGCTTTGAAATGGAATATGCTGTCCAGACTCTTGTACAGTATCATGTCACTCCTCACTTGCTTGTAAGGGGGAAACTTTGGATGCTAAGTGCACTCTTTAGCAGGCGCGGTAAATGACTGACACAACAAGCATCCCCTTGAGTATAACCAAATGGTCCTCCGGGCTGTAAGTCTGCAACACCGCTGCCATGGTGCTACTGCGAACCTTTGCGATCTGCTCCCACGAGCATTCTGGGAGATGGCACCATCGAGATTAGAGATGTAAAGAAATAACAAATACAGATTAAGCAGCTGTGCAGTAACTCACTGCATAAACCTTTTCTTTTTGATTTATATTTATTTGACATGCTCCCCCGGCTCGGTGGACACTGGCCGGGAGGTGAGACTGAATGTGAGGGGAACAGTTAAATGGTGATGAAAGGGAAAAGAATGCTTTGTTTACCCGCTTCAATCCCTCTCTCCAAAAGTTAAATGTTCCAATAAAGTTCTTCATCACAACCGCCGTATTGTCCCTCCACTCCCGCGTCAAAAGTGGAGAGAGCTGTGTTTATTTGAAACTCGGTTCGAAACGTATTAGTCCAAGCAAACCAAAATTGGCGACGGGACAAGTCCTTTTCATCAGAAATGTGGGGAATGTATAACACAAATAGTCTTGACACCCCACATCTGTGCGGGAAGGCTCCTCTGTAGGGCAGTGGCGGGATCCAAAAAAGTGAAAAAGCGAAGCTCGACGTTTGCCTCGGTGTGAGCGGAAAGGCTGGGAGCCTCTCCAAGATTAAAAAAAAAAAATCAAATCCTCTTGGCTGATTCAGAGATGTAAATACTCCTCATTCTTAACCTTCCCATTATCAGTGATGTCCTCATCAGGATAGGCATAGATCTCGCTGATCGTCTAGACAGACGAGACCGCTGAGCAAGTGGAAATGTGTCAAACAGGAATGAAGGTGCATCACAGCCTCTCCCGTGAAGGCCCTGATTCATGTCGGTCCAGCTTGGATGTGCAAAAAGGGACGAGAAAACAAGAGATGGACACTTGGCTGAGGCCCCGCTTTAAATTGATCAAATCCAGCATGAGCATATTTTCAATAATTATGTTTCTCCTTAGAGGGGCTCGGTCTTGTAGTTCCTGGTGTTATAGTTAACTGATACTGCGGTTGTCTTTTTTGATAAAGTGTCACGCATTTCGGAACATGTGAAGAGTAAAACTCTTCTGGTAGACCCAACACAAACATGCGATTCCACGTCATTTTTTAAACCCAACCATGCCACAAAATGCACACCAAAACACTAATTATTGCATGGATTTGATTGAAACCAACTTTTTAAAACACATGGGTTTTTGACTTTTATTTATTTATTTTTTACAACTAAGTGCCATCACCCAGAATGCCCGTGAGAGTAGATAGCAAGGCTTGCAGTAGCACAACTCAATGTCAATCAATCAATCAATCAATGTTTATTTATATAGCCCCAAATCACAAATGTCTCAAAGGACTGTACAAACCATTACGACTACGACATCCTCGGAAGAACCCACAAAAGGGCAAGGAAAACTCACACCCAGTGGGCAGGGAGAATTCACATCCAGTGGGACGCCAGTGACAATGCTGACTATGAGAAACCTTGGAGAGGACCTCAGATGTGGGCAACCCCCCCCCCTCTCTAGGGGACCGAAAGCAATGGATGTCGAGCGGGTCTAACATGATGCTGTGAAAGTTCGATCCATAGTGGCTCCAACACAGCCGCGAGAGTTCAGTTCAAAGCGGATCCAAGACAGCAGCGAGAGTCCCGTCCACAGGAGACCATCTCAAGCGGAGGCGGATCAGCAGCGTAGAGATGTCCCCAATCGATACAGGCGAGCGGTCCATCCTGGGTCCCGACGAGCGGTCCATCCTGGGTTTCGACTGTGGACAGCCAGTACTTCATCCATGGTCATCGGACCGGACCCCCTCCACAAGGGAGGGGGGGACATAGGAGAAAGAAAAGAAGCGGCAGATCAACTGGTCTAAAAAGGAGGTCTATTTAAAGGCTAGAGTATATAGATGAGTTTTAAGGTGAGACTTAAATGCTTCTACTGAGGTAGCATCTCGAACTGTTACCGGGAGGGCATTCCAGAGTACTGGAGCCCGAAATGAAAACGCTCTATAGCCCGCAGACCTTTTTTGGGCTCTAGGAATCACTAATAAGTCGGAGTCTTTTGAACGCAGATTTCTTGCCGGGACATATGGTACAATACAATCGGCAAGATAGGATGGAGCTAGACCGTGTAGTATTTTATACGTAAGTAGTAAAACCTTAAAGTCACATCTTAAGTGCACAGGAAGCCAGTGCAGGTGAGCCAGTACAGGCGTAATGTGATCAAACTTTCTTGTTCTTGTCAAAAGTCTCGCAGCCGCATTTTGTACCAACTGTAATCTTTTAATACTAGACATGGGGAGACCCGAAAATAATACGTTACAGTAATCGAGACGAGACGTAACAAACGCATGGATAATGATCTCAGCGTCTTTAGTGGACAGAATGGAGGGAATTTTAGCGATATTACGGAGATGAAAGAAGGCCGTTTTAGTAACGCTTTTAATGTGTGACTCAAAGGAGAGAGTTGGGTCAAAGATAATACCCAGATTTTTTACCGAGTCACCTTGTTTTATTATTTGGTTGTCAAATGTTAAAGTTGTATTATTATTACACATGGGTTTTTGACTTTTATTTATTTATTTATTTATTTTTTACAACTAAGTGCCATCTCCCAGAATGCCCGTGAGAGTAGATAGCAAGGCTTGCAGTACCACAACAAATTTTAATTTATCCATCCATCCATTGTCTACCGCTTATTACCTTTTGGGTTCGCAGGGGGCGCTGGCGCCTATCTCAGCTAGAATAAGGCGGAAGGCGGGGTACACCCTGGACAAGTCGCCACCTCATTGCAAAAGTGGCCAAAATATGAATTTATATAATTACAGTAAAAGCCAAAAGTTTGGACACACCTTGTCCTCATTCAATGTGTTTGCTTTACTTTCATGACTATTTACATTGTAGATTGTCACTGAAGGCATCAAAACTATGAATGAACACATGTAGATGTAAGTACAGTGGGGCAAAAAAAAGTATTTAGTCAGCCACGGATTGTGCAAGTTCTTTCACTTAAAATGATGACAGAGGTCTGTAATTTTCATCATAGGTACACTTCAACTGTGAGAGACAGAATGTGAAAAAAAATCCAGGAATTCACATTGTAGGAATTTTAAAGAATCTATTTGTAAATTATGGTGGAAAATAAGTATCCATCCATCCATCCATCCATTTTCTACCGCTTATTCCCTTCCGGGGTCGCGGGGGGCGCTGGCGCCTATCTCAGCTACAATCGGGCGGAAGGCGGGGTACAAGTATTTGGTCAACCATTCAAAGCTCTCACTGATGGAAGGAGGTTTTGGCTCAAAATCTCACGATACATGGCCCCATTCATTCTTTCCTTAACAGGGATCAATCGTCCTGTCCCCTTAGCAGAAAAACAGCCCCAAAGCATGATGTTTCCACCCCCATGCTTCACAGTAGGTGTGGTGTTCTTGGGATGCAACTCAGTATTCTTCTTCCTCCAAACACAACTAGTTGAGTTTATACCAAAACATTATATTTTGGTTTCATCTGACCACATGACATTCTCCCAATCCTCTGCTGTATCATCCATGTATCCATTTTGGTATAAACTCAACTCGTCGTGTTTGGAGGAAGAAGAATACTGAGTTGCATCCCAAGAACACCACACCTACTGGGAAGCATGGGGGTGGAAACATCATGCTTAGAGTCTGTTTTTCTGCTAAGTGGACAGGACGATTGATCCGTGTTAAGGAAAGAATGAATGGAGCCATGTATCGTTAGATTTTGAGCCAAAACCTCCTTCCATCAGTGAGAGCTTTGAATGGTTGACCAAATACTTATTTCCACCATAATTTACAAATAAATTCTTAGAAATTCCTACAATGTTAATTCCTGGATTTTTTTCACAATCTGTCTCTCACAGTTGAAGTGTACCTATGATGAAAATTACAGACCTCTGTCATTATTTTAAGTGAGAGAACTTGCACAATCGGTGGCTGACTAAATACTTTTTTGCCCCACTGTACATACATCTACATGTGTTCATTCATAGTTTTGATGCCTTCAGTGACAATCTACAATGTGTTGCTGAATCTTTTGCAATTTGTTCAATTAATAATGGAGAAGTCAAAGTAGAAAGATGGAGGTGGGAAGCTTTAGCCTTTAGCCACACAAACACACGGTGTTTCCTTGTTTAAAATTCCCAGGGGTGAAGCTTTACTATGGATCAGAACAGTCAAGCAAAATGGATCCCGACTACATGTCAACCGGCAGTTTTTGGTGAGAAAATTGTGGTAATAAGTCGCCTCTTACCGGAGATGAGCGGAGCTTCTGTCCTGCTGCAGCTTCTTCGTGACTTTCCTCAACACTTCCCTCGACACAGCCGTAAACACACCCGTGGACACACCCCTCCGACTATCAGGTACTATTTAACTCACTAAAACACTAGCAACACAATAGGCAGATAAGGGATTTCCCAGAATTATCCTAGTAAATGTGTCTAAAAACATCTGAATCGCTCTTACTACAATCGCCTTTTTTTATATATATTTTTTACTTTTTTTTCTTTCTTTTTTTTCTGTCCTTCACTCCAAATTTCCTCATTCGCGAATCTTTCATCTTCGCTCAAATTAATGGGGAAATTGTCCCTTTCTTGGTCAGAATAGCTCTCGCTGCTGGAGGCTCACATTATAACAATGTGAGGATGTGAGGAGCTCTACAACCAGTGACGTCACGCGCACATCGTCTGCTACTTCCGGTAAAGGCAAGGCTTTTTTATTGGCGACCATAAGTTGCGAATTTTATCGTCGATGTTCTCTACTAAATCATTTCAGCAAAAATATGGCAATATCGCGAAATGATCAAGTATGACACATAGAATGGACCTGCTATCCCCGTTTAAATAAGAAAATCTCATTTCAGTAGGCACACTTTTCTCTGATAACTGCTTTGCACACTCTTGGCATTCTCTGGATGAGCTTCAAGCACATCTGTGAAGTGAATACCCTTTTAGGTGACTACCTCTTGAAGTTCATCGAGAGAATTTCAAGAGTGTGCGAAAAAGGAATCAGACAAAGGGTGGCCATTTTTGAAGATACTAAAATATAAAGCATATTTTCAGTAATGTCACCTTTCTTTTTTAAGTACGTAACTCCACATGTGTTCATTCATAGTTCTGATGCCTTCAGTGACAATCTAACATGTAAATAGTCATGAAAATAAAGAAAACACATTGAATGAGAAGGTGTGTCCAAACTTTGGGCCTGTTCTGTATATAACTTGCCATATTTGCTAAAATATAATTTTAAGTCTGTCAAGCAGAGGTTAGCTGATTAATGTAGGATTTTTACCAGTGGATAATATGAATCATAATAATGATGTATTGTTATCATAATATGAATCATAAAAATAGGTTATTATTATGATTCGTATTATTATTAGACCTCCTGGTGGTTAGGTCTCCTCTGTCTTTAAAACCCAGTGACACCTCTGTTTCAATCAATCAATCCATCAATCAATCAATCAATCAATCAATCAATCAATGAAAGCCCTTAATCAAAAAATGTCTCAAAGGGCTCAAGCCATTGGGAACAACGAGAAAACCGCAGATGTGTGGACCCCCTTTCCCTGGTTGACCGGTGCAACGGATGCTGAGTGGTTTCAGTTAATAATGTGAGAGTCCAGTCCATAGTGGTTTCTGCCTTTAATTAAGTGTCTTTTTAACGCACCACAGTTAAGTGCAATGAGAGGCAAATCTGAAACTTATACAAAACTCAAAACCAGTTCAGTTGGCCCGTTGTGTAAATTGTAAATGAAAACAGGATACATTGATTTTCAAATCCTATTAAACTTATTTTCAATTGAATATACTGCAAAGAAAGACATTTAATGTTCAAAGTGAGAAACTTATTTTTTTTTGCAAATATTCACTAACTTAGAATTTAATGGCAGCAACACATAGCAAAAAAGTTGGCACAGGGGCATTTTTACCACTGTGTTACATGGCCTTTCCTTTTAAAAACACTCTGTAAACATTTGGGAACTGAGAAGACCAATTTTTTTTAAGCTTTTCAGGTGGAATTCTTTCCTATTCTTGCTTGATATACAGCTTAAGTTGTTCAATAGTCAGGGGTCTCTGTTGTGATATTGTACGCTTCATAATGCCCCACACATTTTCAATGGGAGATAGGTCTAGACTACAGGCAAGCCAGTCTAGTACCAGCACTCTTTCTCTATGAAGCCACCCAGTTGTAACACGTGCAGCATGTGGCTTGGCATTGTCTTGCTGAAATAAGCAGGGGCGTCCATTAAAAAGACGTTGCTGGGATGGCAACACATGTTGCTCCAAAACCTTTATGTACTTTTCAGCATTAATGGTGCCTTCACAGATGTGTAAGTTACCCATGCCTTGGGCACTGATACACCCCCATACTATCACAGATGCTGGCTTTTGAACTTTGCGCCGAGAAAAATCCGGATGGTTCTTTTCCTCTTTGTTCCGGAGTTCACAACGTCCACAGTTTCCCCAAAAATTTTGAAATGTGGACTCGTCAGACCATAGAATATTTTTCCACTTTGCATCAGTCCATCTTATATGAGCCCAGTGAAGCCGGCGATGTTTTTGGGTGTTGTTGATAAATAGCTTTTACTTCGCATAGTAGAGTTTTATCTTGCACTTACAGATGTAGTGACTAACAGTAGTTACTGACAGTTGTTTTCTGAAGTGTTCCCGAGCCCATGTGGTGATATCCTTTACACACTGATGTAATTTTTTTGATGCAGCACCGCCTTAGAGATCGAAGGTCACGGGTATTCAATGTTGGTTTTCATCCTTGCCGCTTACGTATAGTGATTTCTCCAGATTCTCTGAACCTTTTGATGATTTGCGGACCGTAGATGGTGAATTCCTTAAATTACTTGCAATAGCTCGTTGAGAAATGTTGTTCTTAAACTTTTTGACAATTTTCTCATGCATTTGTTCAGAAAGTGGTGAACCTCGCATTTCATGGAAGCTGCTTTTATACCCAATCATGGCATCCACCTGTTCCCAATTAGCCTGTTCACCTATGGGATGTTCCAAATAAGTGCTTGATGACCTTTCCTCAACTTTCTCAGTTTTTCTGCCACTTCTGCCAGCTTTTCTGAAACATGTTGCAGGCATCAAATTTCAAATGAGCTAATATTTGCAAAAAATAACAACGTTTACCAGTTCATACGTTGTCTTTGCCGTTTATTCAATTGAACATAGGTTGCAAAGCATTTGCAAATCATTGTATTCTGTTTTTATTTCACTGGTTTTGGGTTTTGTACACACCTTTCCCTCATACCTTTCCCTAGATTTATCATATGTTTACCTTTCTTCTATCACTTCATCCTTGTTCCAGAATGCTGTTGCCGTGTGTGAAAACGGAAAGCCTGAAAGTGAACATTGATGACACAATGATGTCTGTTTTGAATAAAGTGTTCAAAGTTAGCTTTGGCGCTATCCAGGTGGGATGAACTGTTAGTTAGTGTAGTAGTACTGTTGCAGATGCAGGCAAATGCATTTTATTGATTCGATTGATCGTTTTATAAATTATAGATGTATATGTATATGTACGAAAAAACAAATGCCTTTAAAAAACGCCAACATGTATCAATTGAATTTGTTTTAGTCAGCTTCTTAAGTCATCCAGCACAGCGGTTCTCAAACTTTTTTCACCTCAGAAAACACTTGGCTCTCCAAGTACCACCATAATGACCAATATTAAAATAGAGTACCATAGTACAGTGGTTCTCAAATTTTTTTCAGTGATGTACCCCCTGTGAACATTTTTTTAATTCAAGTACCCCCTAATCAGAGCAAAGCATTTTTGGTTGAAAAAAAGAGATAAAGAAGTGAAATACAGCACTATGTCATGTTGGCTATAGCGTTATGGGGTTGCTTTTTGATTGGCCAACGATTTACGTGGTGTTGTGCACCTGACGGCAAATGACTCTCACCAGTACGCAAATGGCAGAACAAAGATTACTCAAAAAGTGAAAGGTAAGTGTTGTTTTTTTTTTTTTTTTAGTAACCAGCAAGCACAGTACAGTTTGTAGAACAACTATGTTTTTATTACTGTGTATTTGATAGATGCCATCTGAAATTCAACTATTTCTTTTATTTATATAAATAATAAATTATTACATATGGCTAGAATTCATTAAAAATCAAGCATTTCATACACACATATATATATATATATATATATATATATATGAAATAATCGAGTTGGCGAATTATACTCGTCCCATCTTAACCACGCCACCAACCACGCCTTCTCCCCACCCCCGACCACGTCCCCCAGCCCCCACCTCCTGAAATGGGAGGTCTCGAGGTTGGCAAGTATGTCTTATGAACAACATATATTATGCATATTCACGAAGACAGAAACGCTAAACTGACTGCGTTCCTCATTTTCCTCTCTTTTAAGATGCAATCCCCTGCGCACAAGCTTAGTAAAGTAGCTTTACGTGCGATATCAAGTTTGCACATGTTTTGATGCACGCAAAAGGCCGTCGTCTATGTATCTGTGTGCAGACAGACGGGCCGCAGTGCACACAGATGGACAGATGAGGGATTCGGGCGAGCAGCAGATGCCTGAAGTGACCCCTCCTGCTGCCCTTCATTGAACCACTGGCTCCAAGACAAAGGCAGGGGCGGCCCTCAACATTAAATACACTTGCTTGTGCCTCCATGGCAAAGGTCACGTTGCACCCTTGCTTCAGTTCTTTCTCAGGAACTCCTTTAACGACAACATCTGAAGTCGCGACACAGGCACACATTTCTCAAATCAAGCCGTACACATGATATCAAACTGGACGTTAGAAGGGATGTGGTCACTCTTGGCAATCAGGATGGATAAAAAACAGCCGCGGAACTGAAAAATATTGCAGTGTTTTTTTACGTATCTTACTGGAGCATCTGTGTCCCCTTTTTTCGCCTCTTCTTCTGTGGTACAGAAAGCAATCTCCTGTCTGCGAACACGTACACATAACCTGCTAATTGTATAAAAAGTAACTTTCCTGCTGATGTTTTTCAAAGTTAGGATGAATTATATCGCATTAAGCTGTAAATACTCGGGCGGACAACATTGGCACTTAATATCATAGTTCTGGACCTAAAAATGACGTCTGCAGGTACAATAACCAAAACCAGTGAAGTTGGCACGTTATGTAATTCGTAAATAAAAACAGAATACAATGATTTGCAAATTCTTTTCAACTTAAATTTAATTGAATATAGGTACTTATATTCTACTTATATATAGGTATAGGGGCAGCACGGTGGAACAGGGGTTAGTACATGTGCCTCACAATACGAAGGTCCTGAGTACAGTGGGGCAAAAAATTATTTAGTCAGCCCCTGATTGTGCAAGTTCTTCCACTTAAAATGATGACAGAGGTCTGTAATTTTCATCATAGGTACACTTCAACAGTGAGAGACAGAATGTGAAAAAAAAAATCCAGGAATTCACATTGTAGGAATTTTAAAGAATTTATTTGTAAATTATGGTGGAAAATAAGTATTTGGTCAACCATTCAAAGCTCTCACTGATGGAAGGAGGTTTTGGCTCAAAATCTCACGATACATGGCCCCATTCATTCTTTCCTTAACAGGGATCAATCGTCCTGTCCCGTTAGCAGAAAAACAGCCCCAAAGCATGATGTTTCCACCCCCATGTTTCACAGTAGGTATGGTGTTCTTGGGATGCAACTCAATATTCTTCTTCCTCCAAACACGACGAGTTGAGTTTGTTCCAAAAAGTTCTATCTTGGTTTCATCTGACCACATGATATTCTCCCAATCCTCTGCTGTGTCATCCATGTATCCATTTTGGTGTAAACTCAACTCGTTGTGTTTGGAGGAAGAAGAATAATGAGTTGCATCCCAAGAACACCATACCAACTGTGAAGAGTGGGGGTGGAAACATCATGCTTTGGGGCTGTTTTTCTGCTAAAGGGACAGGACGTTTGATCCGTGTTAAGGAAAGAATGAATGGAACCATGTATCGTTAGGGTTAGGGTTTAACCTAACCCTAACCCTAATATGAATGCAAAGGGTAATAAACACCTACAACATGATATATTATCACTTTTACGCAGACGATTGTTGTAAAATCCCTGACACATGCGTTTCAGGCTGGCTGCTCTGAAAACCAACCCCACCCACTCTGCTTTTTTCCTTGTCTGACTTGCTGTGATGTAGATAACTCGTATAACACTCAGAAGCGCAGATTTCAACCATTGAAATACTTTCTATAGTTTAAGACTTATGGTAATTTATAAACAGCACTGCACATCATAATGGCGGCAATTCAGACCGAGAAAGCAACAATTTCCCCATTAATTTGAGAGAGGATGAAAGATTTGTGAATTAAGATATTGATAGTGAAGGACTACGGCGGCAGTGTGAGCGTTTCAGATGTAGTTAGACACATTTACTAGGATAGATCTGGAAGATCCCTTATGTGCTTATTGTTTTAATAGTGTTTTAGTGAGATTTTAAAGATTGTAAAGACATAGCTCGAGGTCGGATGGCTGCGGTGAACATGCAGTGTCTCACAGAGAAGCCGTGGAGCCAAGCTCACAGCTGACTTTTTTGACGACAAATAATCCACTGATGTCTCCGGTAAGATATAGATCACAACTTCCCCATCCAAAAACATGCTGGTTGACATTGAGAAAATAAAGTTCGCTTGACCGCTTTGCTTCACAACAAAAAAACACCGGCTCTGTCTCGGTGCTAAAGACAGCTACAATCCACCGCTTTCCACCAACAGCATTGTTATTTATAGTCTTTATTATCAAATGGACAAATCGCAAAAGATTCAGCAAGACACATGTCCAAAATACTGTGTAATTATGCGATTAAAGCAGACGACTTTTAGCCGTAACTGGTGCAGCGCTAATATTTCCTGACTGTCCGTGACGTCACGCGTACTCGTCATCATTCCCCGACGTTTTCAACAAGAAACTCGCGGGAAATTTAAAATTGCAATTTAGTCAACTAAAAAGGCCGTATTGGCATGTGTTGCAATGTTAATATTTCATCATGGATATGTAAACTATCAGACTGCGTGGTCGGTAGTAGTGGGTTTCAGTAGGCCTTTAATAATAGTTCTACTTGGCGGAAATGTGTCAATATCGATCAAATGAGGGATGACTGCAATACGAAGTTCCTGCAGTCCTGGGTTCAAATCCAGGCTCGGGATCTTTCTGTGTGGAGTTTGCATGTTCTCCCCGTGAATGCGTGGGTTCCCTCCGGGTACTCCGGCTTCCTCCCACTTCCAAAGACATGCACCTGGGGATAGGTTGATTGGCAACACTAAATTGGCCCTAGTGTGTGAATGTGAGTGTGAATGTTGTCTGTCTATCAGTGTTGGCCCTGCGATGAGGTGGCGACTTGTCCAGGGTGTACCCTGCCTTCCGCCCGATTGTAGCTGAGATAGGCGCCAGCGCCCCCCGCGACCCCGAAAGGGAATAAGCGGTAGAAAATGGATGGATGGATGGGCTCCGGGCGGCGGCAGTGTGAGCGTTTCAGATGTAGTTAGACACATTTACTAGGATAGATCTGGAAGATCCCTTATGTGCTTATTGTATTAATAGTGTTTTAGTGAGATTTTAAAGGTTGTAAAGACATACCTCGAGGTCGGATGGCTGCGGTGAACATGCAGTGTCTCATGCAGTCCTGGGTTCAAATCCAGGCTCGGGATCTTTCTGTGTGGAGTTTGCATGTTCTCCCCGTGAATGCGTGGGTTCCCTCCGGGTACTCCGGCTTCCTCCCACTTCCAAAAACATGCACCTGGGGATAGGTTGATTGGTAACACTAAATTGGCCCTAGTGTGTGAATGTTGTCTGTCTATCTGTGTTGGCCCTGCGATGAGGTGGCGACTTGTCCAGGGTGTACCCTGCCTTCCGCCCGATTGTAGCTGAGATAGGCGCCAGCGCCCCCCGCGACCCCGAAAGGGAATAAGCGGTAGAAATGAATGGATGGATGTAAAAAGTAAATGGGGTATAGTTACAAAAGGTGATTCATTATTATTATAAACTGTGTTTAATCCAATTTGAATCACTTTGACAGCTTTAGTTATTTGTGAGCTGCACAAATGTGTTGCAAAATCAGCAAAACAAGGTCCTATAGTTCTGCTTGGTGTACCTGTCCAGAGAAGCACACTTTTTTTCCGCTGTTTATTTTCGAAAGGAATGTTTGAGGGGCTGCCCTTTCACCTCTCCTCATCAATTCACCACCACTGGTCTATGTTACAGAGGGTGACCCTGTCCTCGTCATCCCTGATTAACAAGTACACCTACCGATTCTCCGTTCAATCTCTGCCAGCTTGCAGTCCATCTTTCTGGATGTGGTTATTGGGAGTCTCTGTGTGCTCGTGTGAGGTTCTGAATGAGGCTGAGCCAAGGGTAAATTTGCTCAGTTAAGTGTGACAATGCTGATGTTTGGGAGCAGGGCAAGCGCATGACCTCAGTGCCAATTCACATCCACGAAGAATAGTTGGAAAGGACAGCGATGGAGGGTCATTGACCAGCAATGGTATTTTCATCTCACAAGAGGGCAAATAAAGCCTTCCATGTGTGCTGTATTGACCAGAAAAGTGGCCGAAACACAATAATTACAATTTGTATTTGTATGCTTTAAGTTCATAATATTTATTATTGGCATTACGTTGGGCTTGAAAGTGTGACAGAGTAAACATAATGCATTGTGGGTCTTGCGAACCTCTATATAGCTTATTTACACGACTGAATGCAAGAGTCTGTGCTCAGGTTTTGCACTTTTCTTTATCAAGTTCCATACATGGTGCGACTGTGCAACATCATTTACTACCACAATCGATGATCTCTATAGGAAAAAAAAATAAGTTATGCGATTTTTTTCTCATTACCAGCATAAAACGCAAAAACAATTTGCTCGGTGAGCTTATAAAGAGAAGGCAAATAGCCTGGATAGCGGCCTTGAAACCATCAAAGATCACTTTTAACGCCATTACCTGGTGCGTGTTGGTGCGTCCACAGCATTTTCAGGCTGGTAAGTTTGATTCAAAGCATGTTTTTTTTCTGTTTCGCATGTAGCATTTAGTAGGTTTTTAGCGTTAGCCGAGGTAGCTATGGGCTACAAACAGCATACAGGTAGTTTGGAATAAAGTTTGTTGTCTTTTTACTTGTTGTCATGGGTAAGTACAGATATGAATGAGGATCATTTTTTTGGTGGAAGTAGCACGGTGACTAAAGTGCTTAAAAATAATAATGGGCTTTTTTTTCAGAGAAACCTGCTTATGAAGATTGCTGTTTAGGAGATTAAAGCCACCGATCATGCACAATTTGAACAGAGGACCTTGAGCCTTAACAGACATTGCGTTCTGAAATTATATATATATATATATATATATATATATATATATATAAATGGGTTGTACTTGTATAGCGCTTTTCTACCTTCAAGGTACTCAAAGCGCTTTGACACTACTTCCACATTTACCCATTCACACACACATTCACACACTGATGGAGGGAGCTGCCATGCAAGGCGCCAACCAGCACCCATCAGGAGCAAGGGTGAAGTGTCTTGCTCAGGACACAACGGACGTGACGAGGTTGGTACTAGGTGGGATTTGAACCAGGGCCCCTCGGGTTGCGCACGGCCACTCTCCCACTGCGCCATATATATATATATATATATATATATATATATATATATATATATATATATATATATCAATCAATGTTATGTTTACTTATATAGCCCTAAATCACTAATGTCTCAAAGGGCTGCACAAACCACTACGACCTCCTCGGTAGGCCCACATAAGGGCAAGGAAAACTCACACCCAGTGGGACGTCGGTGACAATAATGACTATGAGAACCTTGGAGAGGTGGTAAGCAATGGATGTCGAGCGGGTCTAACATGATACTGTGAAAGTTCAATCCATAATGGATCCAACACAGTTGCAAGAGTCCAGTCCAAAGCGGATCCAACACAGCAGCGAGAGTCCCGTTCACAGCGGAGCCAGCAGGAAACCATCCCAAGCGGAGGCGGATCAGCAGCGCAGAAATGTCCCCAGCCGATACACAGGCAAGCAGTACATGGCCACCGGATCGGACCGGACCCCCTCCACAAGGGAGAGTGGGACATAGGAGGAAAAAGAAAAGAAACGGCAGATCAACTGGTCTAAAAAGGGAGTCTATTTAAAGACTAGAGTATACAAATGAACTCCACACGTTACCTTAACGTAGTCCGAGGTCACATTGTTATATATATATATATATATATATATATATATATATAGGCCGAAAGATTGGACACACCTCCACATTTAATGTGTTTTCTTTATTTTCATGACTATTTACTTTGGAAATTGTCACTGAAGGCATCACAACTATGAATGAACACGTGGGGTTATGTACTTAACAAAAAAACTGTGAAATAACTGAAAACATTTTTTATATTCTAGTTTCTTCAAAATAGCCACCCTTTGCTCCGATAACTGCTTTGCACACTCTTGGCATTCTCTCGATGAGCTTCAAGCACACCTGTGAAGTGAAAACCATTTCAGGTGAATACCATCGAGAGAATGCCAAGAGTGTGCGAAAAAGTAATCAGAGCAAAAGGTGGCTATTTTGAAGATACTAGAATATAAAACATGTTTTCATTTTTTTCAACCTTTTTTTTGTTAAGTACATAACGCCACATGTGTTCATTCATGGTTTGAATGCCTTCAGTGACAATCTACAATGTAAATAGTCATGAAAATAAAGATAGATCAATTTCAACGATTATACTTAGTTTTTCGAGGTAGCAAGCTTTTGGAATAGGGTTCAGTTTGTCTTGGTATGGTCCCCCACGATACATTTTAACGTGGTTTGTTGCTCTCTCGTATTTCCACAAGTACAGTACAGTCAAAAGCTTTGACGAACAAATAATGCTACCCAGCACCCCAAAATGCATCGCAAAACCACATGCTCTTTTGAGCCCTGTACGGTAGGTAAGACATTCTGGATTCCCAAAAAAAAAGGAAGGTCTGGGTGGTAAAAAGAAGTTTTAGTTCATTGTAAAACGAGACATGTAGGCAAACAAACATGGGTCAGGGGCAATGAGGCAGCAAGACAAGGATCTGAGCTTAAAAGGAGGGGGATGACTGTGGGGACGGTGGAGGGGTGCACGAGGACTTGATGGACAACTCCACAACTCAACAGAGGCAGAGCTTTCACTTAAAAATGGTGCCTGGCCTATCTCAAAAGGTCAGAGCCCAGAACACTAACACACTACATTAATCATGAGAGGCTGCGGCTTACCTGTCTAATGTTTCAGCTGTGCCGTACAGTTAACCTCAATTATGGCTGATTAGGAGGTGTGGAAGATGAAGGGCCTCAGCCATGCAAACGATTGGACATTAATAATGCAACGTCACATTAGATGTGTCTGTTCCACAATTCAAACAGTAATTTCTTCGCTGGCGTTTGCCATGCTGATCTTTTGTTAGTGTTAAATATCCAGGGTCAAGGATCTGTTAAACACGTTTTTTTTTCTTCGGGTTTCTGCACAAAAGCTCGAAAGAAGCACAGGGCTGTGATGAAAAATGCAAATACGCACACATATTCATTTTTCTTTGTGCTTTTCATGGAAACTATGCAAAGGTTAGTAGTTTGTGGGACATTGCACGACATCGGTGACATTTACGTCCCAGGAAAATACAATTTATAAATCAATCAATCAATCAATGTTTACTTATATAGCCCTAAATCACTAGTGTCTCAAAGGGCTGCAAAAAACCACTACGACATCCTCGGTAGGCCCACATAAGGGCAAGGAAAACACACACCCAGTGGGACGTCGGTGACAATGATGACTATGAGAACCTTGGAGAGGAGGAAAGCAATGGATGTCGAGCGGGTCCAACATGATACTGTGAAAGTTCAATCCACAATGGATCCAACACAGTCGCGAGAGTCCAGTCCAAAGCGGATCCAACACAGCAGCGAGAGTCCCGTTCAAAGCGGAGCCAGCAGGAAACCATCCCAAGCGGAGGCGGATCAGCAGCGCAGAGATGTCCCCAGCCGATACACAGGCAAGCAGTACATGGCCACCGGATAGGACCGGACCCCCTCCACAAGGGAGAGTGGGACATAGAAGAAAAAGAAAAGAAACGGCAGATCAACTGGTCTAAAAAGGGAGTCTATTTAAAGGCTAGAGTATACAAATGAGTTTTAAGGTGAGACTTAAATGCTTCTACTGAGGTAGCATCTCGAACTGTTACCGGGAGGGCATTCCAGAGTACTGGAGCCCGAACGGAAAACGCTCTATAGCCCGCAGACTTTTTTTGGGCTTTGGGAATCACTAATAAGCCGGAGTCCTTTGAACGCAGATTTCTTGCCGGGACATATGGTACAAAACAATCGGCAAGATAGGTTGGAGCTAGACCGTGTAGTATTTTATACGTAAGTAGTAAAACCTTAAAGTCACATCTTAAGTGCACAGGAAGCCAGTGCAGGTGAGCCAGTACAGGCGTAATGTGATCAAACTTTCTTGTTCTTGTCAAAAGTCTAGCAGCTGCATTTTGTACCAACTGTAATCGTTTAATGCTAGACATGGGGAGACCAGAAAATAATACGTTACAGCAATCGAGGCGAGACGTAACAAACGCATGGATAATGATCTCAGCGTCTTTAGTGGACAGAATGGAGCGAATTTTAGCGATATTACGGAGATGAAAGAAGGCCGTTTTAGTAACGCTTTTAATGTGTGCCTCAAAGGAGAGAGTTGGGTCAAAGATAATACCCAGATTCTTTACCGTGTCGCCTTGTTTAATTGTTTGGTTGTCAAATGTTAGAGTTGTATTATTAAATAGAGTTCGGTGTCTAGCAGGACTGATAATCAGCATTTCCGTTTTTTTGGCGTTGAGTTGCAAAAAGCTAAAACCTTAGAACAGTCCTGTGACCTATTTTTCGATAAATGTTTACTTTTAAAATGTAATTATTCGTTAAATCCCTGTAATTAATTAATATATTATTGTCTTGCATTAAACTTACAACAAAAAATATGCTGATGTAAACAATTCAAAAGCCAAGCAAAAATATGCATTATGGGCATCGGACTATGTAAGGCTGACTATTTTACAAACGTTCGTACAATTTGATTTGGAGGAGTTTGAGTTTGAGTTTAATTCGAACATGCATGCATACATCATGATACATCACAATTTCCAGTTTCTCTATTCAACATGTTCGAAAAGGAGTAGGTAGAAAAACAGAGTTTATTTAATCCTACTCCGTTTCCATTTCATAGCAGTTGCTCACACTTTTGTTCCCTTCCTGTTCTCAATTTATTCCCAATACACTTCATAAGTAATAACATAAAAAATAAATAAATACATAATAATTAGGTAAGTAAGTTATATTTCATATGTTGAGATGAATATGATTATTTAGAAAATTAATGCACGAATGGAATAAATTCAGAATGTTTATCATGGTTTTTCTTCTTTGAACTTTTGTGTAAGTTTAAGACTTTCTTTCATTGGATCATATTAGTATTTTTATTTATTTTTTTTGCTTAATCCATTCCATAATTTAATTCCACATACTGATATACTAAAGGTCTTAAGTGTTGTACCTGCATACAAATTATTTGATTATCAATCTCGCAGTCGAATACTCTTACATTGACTCTGTGGGAGGGAAGCAAGTTAAAGACCTACCGAAATGAGATTTTCTTAATTAAACGGGAATAGCAAGTCCATTCTATGTTTTATACTTGGTCATTTCGCGATATTGCCATATTTTTGCTGAAAGGATTTATTATAGAACATCGACGATAAAGTTCGCAAATTTTGGTCGCTAATAAAAAAGCCTTGCCTGTAACCGGAAGTAGCAGACGATATGCGCGTGACGTCACGGGTTGTGGAGCTCCTCACATCCTCACATTGTTTACAATCATGGACACCAGCAGCGAGAGCGATTCGGACCAAGAAAGCGACAATTTCCCCATTAATTCGAGCGAGGATGAAAGATTCGTGGATGAGGAAAGTGAGAGTGAAGGACTAGAAAAAAAAAGACTATACAGTGGGAGCGATTCAGATGTTATTAGAAAAATTTGCTAGGATATTTCTGGAAAATCTCTTATCTGCTTATTGTGTTATTAGTGTTTTAGTGAAATTATATGGTCGTACCTGTACAACCTTTCTTCAGCACCAGTCGATGGGTGGTGGCGATGCCCATCTCTGCCCTTCCCAAGGGACCCTCTTCAAAACACGATCTTTCGAAATGATCGCTGCATAATTCACTGTACCTTGTGTGTGTGGTCCAATCCAACCGTGTTCGCTTGACCGCTCTGTTCCATACTTAAGCGTCACCGTCATCTTTCGGGAATGTAAACAATAAAACACTGGCTGTGTTTGTGTTGCTAAAGCCGGCCGCAATACACCGCTTCCAACCTACAGCTTTCTTCTTTGACGTCTCCATTATTCATTGAACAAATTGCAAAAGATTCAGCAACACAGATGTCCATAATACTGTGGAATTATGCGATGAAAATAGACGACCTATAGTTGTGAACGGTGCTGAAACAAAATGTCCTCTACAATGCGTGACGTCACGTGCACGCCTCATCATACCACGACGTTTTAGCATGATACTTCTGCGCGAAATAAAAAATTGCAATGTAGTAAACTAAACCGGCCGTATTGGCATGTGTTGCAATGTTAATATTTCATCATTGATATATAAACTATCAGACTGCGTGGTCGGTAGTAGTGGGTTTCAGTATGCCTTTAAGTACCCGAGGCCCCCTGTGTACAGCGGGTGTGTTGGGAAGATGTTCCGAGGTTGTATCCCGTCGGACAAGAGCATGCTGGATAAAGCCCGTCATAAGGTCTAGTAAAAGTTCCCGGAAATTGGACCTGGCATGCACCACAAGGATGTAACCCTGACTAATTTGCTTGGACGGTAACCCTCCCTCACTGCTCCCCTCTGGAAACAGTAATGAACCTTCCGCAAGTTCACCTACGTAAATCTTGTTACGACGTTTACTTTCCCAAGACAGTCAGGTTCGATTGTCTTCTCCGCCAAGGTCCCAGGACCAAAACCATCAATCAATCAATCAATCAATGTTTACTTATATAGCCCTAAATCACTAGTGTCTCAAAGGGCTGCACAAACCACTACGACATCCTCGGTAGGCCCACATAAGGGCAAGGAAAACTCACACCCAGTGGGACATCGGTGACAATGATGACCCAGTGGGACGTTTAGTATGCTTAAAGTCCGTTGCTATAGTTATTAAAAGTTAAAGTTAAAGTACCAATGATTGTCACACACATACTAGATGTGGCAAAATTATTCTCTGAATTTGACCCATCACCCTTGATCACCCCCTGGGAGGTGAGGGGAGCAGTAGGCAGCAGCGGTGCCGCGCCCGGGAATCATTTAGTGAATTATATTTATATAGCTCAAAGCGCTTTACATAGTGAAACCCAACATCCAAGCCACACTCAAACCAGTGTGGGTGGCACTGGGAGCAGGCGGGTAAAGTGCCCTGCCCAAGGACACAACGGCAGCGACCAGGATGGCGGAAGCGGGAATCGAACCCGCAACCCTCAAGCTGCCGGCACAGCTGCTCCACAAACCGAGCCACGCCGCGCCCATTGGGTGATTTAACTCCCAATTCCAACCATTAATGCTGAGTGCCAAGCAGGGAGGTAATGGGTCCCAATTTTATAGTCTTTTGTATGACTCGGCCGGGATTTGAACTCACGACCTACCGATCTCAGGGCGGACACTCTAACCACTAGGCCACGGAGTAGGTCATAGCTATTGTGCTCAAGCTGCATTTTTTTCTATCTGTGCAAGGACAAAACTTCTTGTCTCAGCCGCCGGAGTTATCTTTATTTTAACCCGCTAACAGCCAAGGACTTCAAGGACCTCAACGAAGATAAGATGACAGCACGCAGAAGAAGCAGAAACAAGGAAATCACAAGGCACATTCCGTCATATATTGTGCGTACTGAACATCCAATTTCTGCCGTGTTTTTTTGTTTATCTATGTGCTTTAGCCTTTTTGAGCAAGAAAAAATGCAAATCTTCTTGCTAACATACACATAGTAGTCATCCTGGTAGACAAAAAAAAGGGTTTTGTGTTGACTGTCAACCTTCTCGTTTCGGTTTCGTTTTTTGCTCTTCACAGGCAAAACAAATCCTCACTACTACTGCTGCTATTGAAATAATGGAGTCTGCTTTATTGTCGTCCCTCATTTATTTTGTTTAATTGTGGTGACTTGTCCTGGCTGTACCCCGCCTTCCGCCCACGTGCAACTGAGATAGGCTCTAACAACTCCCGCAACCAAATAAAGGGACAAGTGGTAGGAAATGGATGGATGGATGGATGGTACCGCGATAAACACATTTTCACGAAGTTGAATTATAAATAAATACATGACTACAAAGAGCATTAAAACTGTTTACAACTTTCTAAATGTGTACAGTATTTTTCGGGTTATAAATCGCTCCGGAGTATACGTCGCAACCCCCGAAAATGCATAATAAAGAAGGGAAAAAACATATATAAGTCGCACTGGAGTATAAGTCGCATTTTTGTGGGAAATTTATTTGCTAAAGTCCAACAGCAAGAATAAACATTTGAAAGGCAATTTAAAATAAATAAAGAATAGTGAACAACAGGCTGAATAAGTGTACGTTATATGACGCATAAATAACCAACTGAGAAGGTTCCTGGTATGTTAACGTAACTTATTATGGTAAGAGTCATTCAAATAACTATAACATATAGAACATGCTATACCTTTACCAAACAATCTGTCACTCCTAATCGCTAAATCCCAAGACATCTTCTTCCTCGATGTTGCTTCTAAACAACTCTGCCAACTCCAAAGGCATGCGCCGCTTCTTCTTGTACCATATGTCCCGGCAAGAAATCTGCGTTCAAAGGACTCCCAGAGCCAAAAAAAAAGTCTGCAGGCTATAGAGCGTTTTCCGTTCGGGCTCCAGTACTCTGGAATGCCCTCCCGGTAACAGTTCGAGATGCCACCTCAGTAGAAGCATTTAAGTCTCATCTTAAAACTTATATGTATACTCTAGCCTTTAAATAGACCCCCTTTTTAGACCAGTTGATCTGCCGTTTCTTTTCTTTTTCTCCTATGTCCCCCCCTCCCTTGTGGAGGGGGTCCGGTACGGTGGCCATGGATGAAGTACTGGCTGTCCAAAATAGGGACCCAGGATGGACCGCTCGTCCAGAGTCGGGACCCAAGATGGACCGCTCGCCTGTGTATCGGTTGGGGACATCTCTGCGCTACTGATCCGCCTCCGCTTGGGATGGTTTCCTGCTGGCTCCACTTTGGATGGGACTCTCGCTAATATATTGGATCCACTTTGGACTTGATTCCCACGGTTACATTAGATCCACTATGGATTGGACTTTCACAATATCATGTTAGATCCGCTCGACATCCATTGCTTTCGGTCCCCTGGGGGGGAAAGGGGTGTGTGTGTGTGTGTGGGGGGGGGGGGGGTGCCCACATATGTGGTCCTCTCCAAGGTTTCTCATAGTCATCATGGTCGATGTCCCACTGGGGTGAGTTTTTCCTTGCCCTTATGTGGGCCCTACCGAGGATGTCGTTGTGGTTTGTGCAGCCCTTTGAGGCACTGGTGATTTAGGGCTATATAAATAAACATTGATTGATTGATTGTCGTTTTCTGCTGCATTTCTGCGGTCCAATTTTTGTTTTGTTCGGCCCTTCTCAGTTTTTATAAGTTATCGCCATCGGTGAAATGAACCATTTTAATAGCTACGGCAGTAGCATATAGCATATGGCAGTTAGCATTCCATGACCCACAATGCACTTCTGCCATGACCCTCCCCCGCCAAATTCTTATTGGTTGACGTGTATGTGATGATAGCTGACGTGTGTGTGACGATTGCTGACATTTTCTTCGTCTCTTCCGCGAATTAGATAAATAATATTATTTGATATTTTACGGTAATGTGTTAATAATTTCACACATAAGTTGCTCCGGAGTAAATGTCGCACCCCCGGCAGCCCAAACTATGAAAAAAACTTCGACTTGTAGCCCGAAAAATAAGGTATTTAACATTAGACCTGCGATGAGGTGTCAATTTGTCCAGGGTGCACCCCGCCTTCCGCCTGAATGCAGCTGAGATTGGCTCCAGCACCCCCCGCAACCCCAGAAGGGACAAGCGGTAGACAATGGATGGATGGATGGATGGATATTTAACATTAATAGAGCGCTCTAAACATGAGACAACACCCATATAGTCACCTTTACATTTGTTTCACCAAGGGTTGTACGGTTTACCAGTATTAGTATAGTATCACGATACTAATGAATCATATTCGGTACTATACCGCCTCTGAAAAGTACCGGTCCGATTCCGGTACCAAAATATTGATATCGGGACAACACTAGTTTCATTGAGTGTGTTCTACTTTAGAGTACAGTATTCATTGGTGGCCTGGAGGATCCTCCAACCATCATTGCTATGGCCCTCAACCGGCTCTAAAACATGGCCAGAACGTGGAAATACTTGGTTACATTCTGGGTAATTTCTTCTAAAGTAGAACTGAGCTTCCATGTGCTGAACCACTGTCGTGTGTTGTTCTTCAAGAACTTGATCAACTTGACACTCGCAACTTCAATCATTAGCTGTGATGCTAACATTAGCAATGCGTGTCTGCGTTGTCAATCCGCAAAGATCAAGTCAAAACTTTGTGTATTAATTTCAAAGATTAAGAGCATCAAAAGAGTTAATCTCCACTTTGGCCGATCTCCACGATAGCGGATAGCAGTCTCAAACTGTGTTTCCACTACACTTAGAAATGCGCAAAACCTAAATATCGCAATAAAAAGTAGGTATTGGAAACACCCATATTTCCAAAAAACCTCTCACATATCACAAAAATATTTTTGCGCTCTCATTAGGTGGTTTTTGAGACTTTTCTGTGACGATCTGTCATTTAATTTCTGTTTGTGCTTCCTTGTTTTGTGTTTATTTCTTGTCAGTGCTCTTATTTTGGTTAAATTTCCTGCTTGTCTCCCTGAGCACTGTTTTTCCCCTCACCTGCTGCTGATTGGCAGCCTGGCCACACCTGGTGCTAATCAGCAGGATTTTTAGTGAGCGTGAGATCAACAGCATTGGATACTTCATAGGGGTGGTCATGGTGGTGTTATGCTTTTTCACAAAATAAGGCATTCTTGCAAAATTGTACAATTTGGAAAAAGGCACCTGTATGTGAAATGTGTGGTTGTAAGCATTGAGAAAGAAAATACAGTGCATCCAGAAAGTATTCACAGCGCTTCACTTTTTCTACATGTTTTTTTTATGTGACAGCTTTATTCTAAAATGGAATAAATTCATCTATGTCCTCAAAACTCAACACCGATAAATACCCCATAATGACAATGTGAAAAACTTTTTTGAGTATTTTGCAAAGGTATTCAAACTAAAATACTAATAAATCAATCATTCATAAGTATTCACAGCATTTGCCATGAAGTTCAAAAGTGAGATTGAGCACAGGTCAACTCAAATTAAGACGTAACTTGGTTGGAGTTGACCTGTAGTCAATACTTTGTTGATGTCAGGACGTGGACTTTGGTGCGGTTTGTTTTACTGTGGTGCAAAGCGACTGAATCGGACACGATGTGAAGGTAACGACATCTTTTAATCTTGATTCGAAAAAAGGAACAAACGAAAGGCGCTCACAGCGGAGGTACAAAACTTAGCTATGAAAACAAAAATTTGCACTAAGGCAAAACTATGGACATAAAACAAAATGACAACTTACTTGGAACAAGAAAAGAGCATGAAAAAAGCAGCATGGATCATCAGCATGAATAACGAGGGTGATGTCGCCAGGCTGACTGCCTGGCAACTACAGGCTTAAAAAATGACGTGGTGATTGACAACAGGTGCATGAGTGCAAGTGAATCAGGCGCGTGACATGAGGACAGGTGAAAACTAATGGGTTGTCATGGTAACAAAACAATTGAGTGAAAAACAGGAACTAATGGAGTCTTGAAGTAACATAACACAACTAAACAAAACATGATCACAAAGTCATGACAGATGATGCGTCCCTCCAAAGATGTTTAATCAGATTCAAGTCTGGGTTCTGGCTCCGAGTACCACCCACACTGTTTTAAATGTAACTTAGATAATGGGTTCACAATGTAAAGCACTTTGAATCACTAGAGAAAAGACCGTATTTCCTTGAATTGCCGCCGGGTATATAGTATGCGCCTGCCTAGAATTACTGCCAGGTAAAACTTGTTTCGCAAAATAATGAGCACATGCTTAGCATTACCGCCGGCTCAGGATTAACGCTGGGTAAAACTTGTTTCGCAAAATATTATTTTTATTAGCGCATGTCTAGAATTTCCGGCGGGTCAAATTCGTTTCGCAAAAATAATTAGCATATGCCTAGAATTTGAGATTGTCGCTGTGAAGATTGAGCTGTGCCAAAATTAGTGCTCTGTTGTGGTTCAGTAGTGTTCACCCTTAACCCAGAAACGTAAGTCCTGCTTGGTGAATATTTAACATAATACTAATAGAAAATAAGACAAATAATGCACTGTAGTACAAAACCCAAAACCAGTGAAGTTGGCACGTTGTGTTATTCGTAAATAAAAACAGAATACAAGGTTTTGCAAATCATTTCTAACTTATATTCAGTTGAATAGACTGCAAAGACAAGATATTTAATTTTCAAACTGAGAATTATTGTTTTTTTTTTTCAAATCATCATTAACTTAGAATTTAATGGCAGCAACACATTGCAAAAAAGTTGGCACAGGGGCGTTTTTTACCACAGTGTTACATGGCCTTTCCTTTTAGATTAGATTAGATTAGATTAGATAGTACTTTATTTATTCCGTCAGGAGAGTTCCTTCAGGAAAATTACAATTTTCAGCACAATCCCATTCAAGATCAGACAAACATTACAGGGGGACAGAACAGGATCGCTGACGGGTCTGCCGGCTTCCAGCGCCCCTTACAAAAAAGATGACATACAGGTAAACATGGGGGGCGGGGGGAAGAAAAGAATAGAAGATTAAAATAAAAGAAAAGAAAATCGGTCTTAGCCTGGGCCATGGGGTGGGGGTGCAGACTGAGGCCAAGGGAAAAAAACAAAAAAAAAACAAACAACAACTCATAGCCATAGTACAGAATTTTTAACAACATAACTTGTGCTGATATCCTTCACACACAGATTCTCTGAACCTTTTGATGATATTACGGACCGTAGATGGTGAAATCCCTAAATTCCTTGCAATAGCTGGTTGAGAAATGTTGTTCTTATACTGTTCGACAATTTGCTCACGCATTTATTCACAAAGTGGTGGCCCCCGCACCATCCTTGTTTGTGAATGATTGAGCATTTCATGGGAGCTGCTTTTATACCCAATCATGGCATCCACCTGTTCCAAATTAGCCTGTTCACCTGTAGTATGTTCCAAATAACTGTCTGATGAGCATTCCTCAACTTTTTCAGTATTTATTGACCCTTTTGCCAGCTTTTTTGAAACACGTTGCAGACATCAAATTCCAAATGAGCTAATATTTGCAAAAAGTAGCAACATTTTCCAGTTCGAACGTTAAGTATCTTGTCTTTGCAGTCTTCTCAATTGAATATAGGTTGAAAAGGATTAGCAAATCATTGTATTCTGTTTTTATTACGATTTACACATTTTGCCAACTTCACTGGTTTTGGGTTTTGTATATACGATTGCCTTTAAAGATATGTTCACACTTAATTTAAGCCAAAAGCATGTCCAATATGATGTAAAAACCAAAGAAACATCTGTGATGTGTAGTTGACCATTGAATATGATTAAGCAGAAGAAGATGCCACGCACATGTGCATACAACATACAGAAATGCACAAACAGGTTCAATGTTGTGCCAAAGCGAGGTAAAGACTTCACGCTCTACCAACCCCCTTCTTGGTAATTGCCCCATTATATGTTGGTGGCAGATGAAGCCATTACAGATGTTTTATGATGGGGCCATTTTCATTTTGTTTTCTCAGTGAGGGACAGATTTATGGCACGAGGCAGTCCTCCATTCAGGGGTAAAAATCCCCTCGCTGCATTCTCTAATACACACACACACACGCACACACACACACACACACACACACGCACACACACACACACACACAAATGCTACGTTTTACTGCTTTAGATCATGCTTGTGTTAATTGTGAGTTTAATCTGCTCTTCTCTCCGACCAGGATGTTTGGCAGCAGCTTCCGAGGTGGACTAATGGGTCCTTCGAAGTGTGTGGGAAAAGGGAGGATGCTTGTTGGGGGGAGACCTCATCACGCCGTATCTGGCCAGGCAAAGATTACAACATAGTTTGACATTTTCTCACTGAATGTTTCCTTACTGAAGAAAACCATCATTAAGTGCGAAGCAAGAAGCATTTAAACTTTTCAGTATTAGTCTCCGTTTGCGTGAAGTGCTAAAGACTGGTTTCATTCCAAAGGCTCCCTACAGTTCTGTTCATAATTAGTTTAGAACAGGGGTTTCAAACGTACGGCCCGCGAACGGGTTTTATCCGGAGTTAGCTAAGTATAAAAAAATGAGCCAAACTTTTTTAATGAAATAAACTGTCGTTCTAAATGTGTCCACTAGATGTCGCAATAGCAATTCTTTGTATCTTTGTAGATGATGCTACATATGTAAAAAAAAGTAATAAACCACATATTAGTTCACCAGTCGAGGAAAATGAGCAAACTACATAAATAACATCCTGTAATTTTTTTATCTTGACAGATTGAAAAATAACACCAATGAGTTGACTGATGAACATTATCACATAGATGCCCAAATTTGTTGTACAGATTTACTTTACAAAAGAGAAGTGTGGGATACTTCTCTTGTTGCCTTTTTTTTAGTTGACTTTATTAAATGTAAACGGATAAAACGGGGTTTATCCGGCCCGCGGGATAAGATTGCTAAGTATAAAAAATGAGCCGAAATTTTTTAATGAAATAAACTGTCGTTTTAAATGTGTCCACTAGATGTCGCAATAGCAATTATTTGTATCTTTGTAGATGATGCTACATATGCAAAAAAAATTAAAATAAACCACATGATATTAGATAGATAGATAGATAGATAGATAGATAGATAGATAGATAGATAGATAGATAGATAGATAGATAGATAGATAGATAGATAGATACATTGATAGTACTTTATTGATTCCTTCTGGAGAGTTCCTTCAGGAAAATTATATATTAGTTTACCAGTCGAGGAAAATGAACCAACTACATAAATAACATCCTGTAATTTTTCTTATCTTGATAGATTGAAAATTAACACCAATGAGTTGACTGATGAACATTATCAGCGTGGTGCAGTGGGAGAGTGGCCGTGCGCAACCCGAGGGTCCCTGGTTCAATCCCCATCTCGTACATACCTCGTCACGTCCGTTGTGTCCTTGAGCAAGACACTTCACCCTTGCTCCTGATGGATGCTGGTTAGCGCCTTGCATGGCAGCTCCCTCCATCAGTGTGTGAATGTGTGTGTGAATGGGTGAATGTGGAAGTAGTGTCAAAGCGCTTTGAGTACCTTGAAGGTAGAAAAGCGCTATACAAGTACAACCCATTTATCAATTACATAATTTATTCAAAAAGTGTAAATAACGACAAATTAAGATAGAACACGAGTAACCATTGATTAATTGATTGATTGATTGAAACTTTTATTAGTAGATTGCACAGTACAGTACATATTCCGTACAATTGACCACTAAATGGTGACACCCAAAATGTCAGGACTGTGACTAGGATTGGTTTTGCTTCTTCGATGCAGAGAGGATTTGGGACGGGCCAGGCGTGAGTTCAGGTACATGGTTAATTTATTTATACACTAAATACAAAAAAAGGCAAAACAAAGGGCACAAAGCAAAAGAAAAAGAATCACAAACAGGAAACAAAAACACTTGCTCGATGGCATGAATAATAATGAACTATACACTAAAACAGCACGATGGCATGGCTATGATCTACAAAAACAAAACACTTACTGTGACCAAACAAAGGGGCATGAAAGCAAGGTGCGTGGCAGGTGATCAAGGGCATAAAGGTAGCGTAGCAAGTAGTATGCAGCCCGATGAACAGAAAACAAATGATTTAAATAGTGGCTATGGTGATGAGAAACAGGTGCGGGACTGAGGGCAGGGGCGTGACTTGGAGACCAGGTGGATACTAATGTGTAACTATGGAGACAAAGAAAACCAGGAAGTGCAAAATGGGAAACAAGAGTCCAAAAACAAAACATAAACATGATCAAATATGAACCTAATTTACCGGCATGACAAAAAATACGTTTTTCAACTTGTTTAAGTCAGGGTCCACATAAATCAATTCATGGTAACAACACACATGAAAGTGTAAAAAAACAGCAACAACATTATGATTTTTACATTTTCAGAATGTGCTTGTTCTTTTTTCTAAACAAAGAAAACAATCTGAAGTTGTCTTTATTTTTAAGTTATCACGCCGTGATTTTACCAGTCCAGCCCACTTGGGAGTAGATTTTTCCCCATGTGGCCCCCAATCTAAAATGAGTTTAGAAGAAAAATATTGGTCATGAATAAGTGCAGATACCGTCAGTCCATTAAAGAGCAGCCTTTACATCTCAAGTGAACAAAACTGACATTGTGGTGGAGATCTCAAAGCTTCCATAGACGCCATTTGTTTTATGATGGCCACAAAAAGAAGCTCTCGGAAACAGGAGAAGTTCTCCTTCTTGGCGTTTCTCGGTGCAAGCTGTGGAAAGTTGTCAGGTACGAGTCCTTAACAGACAAGGTCAGCGCAGGAACACTAGTTATTAATCATTTACAAGAGTCACACAAAGAGAGCCGGAGAGAGCCCGTAGGGTCTGTGCCTTGAATGGCGTTACACAAACAGGCCACTGTGACACCTTGCTGCTATCAACGCTGATTGATTTTCTCATTGTGACACTCGCTTTATTGAATCAGGCCTCCCTTTTGATTGCAATATTCACAAAATCAAGTTTGTGTCAGTTCTCTGAACCTACATTCTCTGACTCCAGGGTGAGGAATGGAGTGAGCTTTGACCAGGACCCTCATTCTTTCCTGCTATTTCTGTGTCTCCTACACCTTGTAGCTCTGCCACAAAAAAAAAATCTGTTTGCTGTAGTCTGACCTCTTTGTGAACTGCGGTAAAGTGAAAGGCACTTTCAGCTGGGGTGTGTGTCAGGGGGGGGGAATCGGATGGCAGTAACCATATGCCCTTCAACTGATACAAAGGTAGGAAAGGGGGGAGTGCGAGCGTTGGGTGGGGTGGTTTGAGAGCGGGGCTTTGCATGCTAGGGTGAAAAGGAAAGTGCCATGCCGCATCTTTTTGTGTTTGTAAAGTGGTGGCGGTTAAGGGTCGGGGGCTTTGGGGGCAGGAGAAAAAGGGGGGAGGTTTGCTGGATGTTGTGGAAAAACCTCCAGCTGACTTGACTGTTGGGATGGAAGCCTCTCATGGATGAGTGCAAGGAGTAAACATCGTCCCTTTTCTCTGTCTGACCCTTTCTGTGTCTTGTTTCAGTGTTCGCTGATTAGACCGGGAGTCCTCAAGCTACGGCCCGCCCACATCCACAATCGGGCCTGCGGGACGTCCCAAAAAAATAAAAGTAAAATAAAAAAATAGTGTGTCTACATAAAAATGTTTGGACACACCTTCTCATTTCAATGCGTTTTACTTATTTTCATGACTATTTACATTGTAGATTGTCACTGAAGGCATCAAAACTATAACACCCTTTCAGGTGAGTGATCACAGCACAGGATTGGCTATTTTTAAGTACTAGAATAAAAAAAAAGATTTTAGTTATTTCACCTTTTTTGTTAAGTACATAACTCCACATGTGGTGATAAGCTACTTTCATAGCCACAGCTGCCTTGGGGTAGACTGACAGAAGCGTGGCTGCAAGGGTGAAGTGTCCTGCTCAAGGACACAACGGCAGCGATTTGTCAGGAGGCGCAGAGCGAATCTGCAACCCTCAGCTCTACCCACTACCACATGCCGCCCCCAAATAGTTTCAATGCCTTCATTGACAATCCAACTTTTGGCCTGTAATATATATATGTACATATAGGTTTGGTCATGGAAAAACAGAGAGGCTATATATCCCTACAAGCCTGTTTCGCATATATATATATATATATATATATATATATTTATATATATATATATATATATACATATATATATATATATATATATGTATATATATATATATATTTTATATATATAATAACATTGTATTACATATATACATATTATATGTATAATACAATGTTACTATATATATATATATATATATATATATATATATGTCTTAATTGGATTATCCAGAGAATAATGCTCGATATATATATATATTATATATATATATATATATATATATATATATATATATATATATATATATATATATATATTGGCAACACTAAATTGGCCCTAGTGTGTGAATGTGAGTGTGAATGTTGTCCGTCTATCCGTGTTGGCCCTGCGATGAGGTGGCGACTTGTCCAGGGTGTACCCCGCCTTCCGCCCGATTGTAGCTGAGATAGGCGCCAGCGCCCCCCGCGACCCCGAAAGGGAATAAGCGGTAGAAAATGGATGGATGGATGGATGGATATATATATATATAAGCTCATTAAGAGCAGGGAAACCTGCAAAACAGGCTTGTAGGGATGATATAGCCTCTGTATTTTTTCCTGACCTATATATACATACATATATATATATATATATATATATATATATATATATATATATATATATATATATATATATATGTAGGTGTGGGAAAAAATCACAAGACTACTTCATCTCTACAGATCTGTTTCATTAAAATCTCCTGATGATTGAGGGAACCCCTCATGAAACAGATCTGTAGAGATGAAGTAGTCTTGTGATTTTTTCCCACACCTACATATTGCGCTCTACCACGGTATCGAGCACTATTCTCCGGATAATCCAATCAAGACATATATATATATATATATATATATATATATGTATATATAAATCACAAGACTACTTCATCTCTACAGAACTGTTTCATGAGGGGTTCCCTCAATCGTCAGGAGATTTTAAAATCTCCTGGCAAGGGAACCCCTCATGAAACAGTTCTGTAGAGATGAAGTAGTCTTGTGATTTTTCCCACACATACATATTGCGCTCTACCACAGTATCGAGCATTATTCTCTGGATAATCCAATTAAGACATATATATAAATATATATATATATATATATATATATATATATATATTTATAGTTAGGCCCAATTTTTTTTAACACAATGTGGCACCCAAGTCAAAAAGTATGGAGACCCCTGGACTAGACTATTATCTGTGTCGCTTCTTTTATTTTGACCACAAACCCATCCTCCGTAAGAAAAGCCCATGACAGCACATTTGGAATCCAAAACGATTTTGTTTCTTAAACTGCCACTGTCTTACACTGATGCTTTATTTGTTTTAAATAGGCCCCATTCATCAGCAACTGAAAAGAAATGTGCTTCTTACTTAAGGATTTATTTTCTTAGTGAAAATGTTTCCATTGAAGGTTATACTAAAAGCAGATTTGTTTACAGGTGCATTTCAATAGATTAGAATACTTTGAAGACTTATGCCAGTAGTTCAATTAAAACACGTGAAACTCTTATACAGTAGTACCTCATCTTAAGAGCTTAATTGGTTCTTTGACGGAACTCTTAAATCAAAACACCACATATCTCAAATCAACGCCTCCCATTGAAATTAATTTGTGTCTAAGATTAATTTTAAAAAGAAAAAAAACCCCTTAGAGGAGAACTATTAAAAACAATACAATAGAATGTACTACAAACAACTATCATAGTTTTAGGAGGTAATGTAATACTAATGTGTCATTTACCTTAGATAGTGGACACACAGCATCTCCTTCTAGCTGCTTCTCCATCAATATATGATCAACAGCTTCTACATGTTTTCATGGATAAATGTTCACCGTTTATATATTATTTAAAAATTTTGGGCTAACGTTATCGACTCATTCTGCTTCAGTATGGTGCAGACTAGCAGTGAAATGCTCAAATTGCTTCTTCAAGTCATGTCTTTCATAAATTCAATGAATATCATCATCCACTTCAAACTGCCAGAGTCTTTGCATTTTTCTACTGATTGGTCAGAACCGTATTAGACATTAGACATGGAGGACTTAAATGTTTCTTTGTGCATGAAACAGGTTGAGGTACTGTATATCTCAGTGGCGGGCCAAGCGTTTCCCACCTAGTGATGTCCGACTTCAATGATTACCTCTCAAAATACCATCATTTATGTCCCCACATCACCATTGCTGGAGAAATACTATACAGAAACACATTTACTGGGTATTGTACCACATCAACAGTGTACAAAACAGGTGATTTTGTGGCGCATTTTAAAAATAAATAAACCCGCATCAGCAATTAAATCATATCTTATGTGGTAATGTTAAAATTAAAACTGCAAAAAAAATATTAAACATAAAATAAATAAAGAAATAAAATATTTGATCTCACGATTTGTAGAACCCATTTGACGCCGTATATGCCAGTGGTGCCGCATGTAGTGTGGCGGGAATTTCCCCATTTCATCGCCGGGAGAGCTGAGCTAGCTTCCGGGGTTGGCCGAAATCGTCTAACAGGATGTAGTTTCTCTTTAAATATCCTTCTTGAAAATGGCCTTGCAAATATATTTGTTGTCTTGTCTAATCATAAAAGATGCGGACGAGGCGTGTTGGCTGACTTCTTAAAGTTTACTCCACAGCGTGTTCAACGATAACATCCAGCTGCCGGCATGTCTACATTCAACAACCTAAACGGGGCTACTGCATATGGTCTTAACTACTGTGGCATGCTGGGTAATGGTGTTCTTATGTTACCTATCTCATAACATCACAATATATATCTGCCTTAGGCCAGTTAGAAGCCCTTGCTGACAACAACTTGTGATCTGATTGGCTATTGCAACTGTCTGTCAAATGTTTGTGTCCCTCATTTTCACTGCATTGTTGATTCTGAAGGCCTCGGGCATATTTGGTAAAGCATGGCAACATAAGCTAGCAGAATTCTGATTGGATAAAAACTCTATAACCTAAAAACAACAGCGCTGGAAGGAGCGTAATATGACATGTAGAGACAATGAATACTTTTACATATTTAGGGAAAGTAAAGAAAACATACTTTTATCTTTAATTATGATCTTGATTTCTGGTTATGATAGGCTAGCAGAGAAGGCCTTGCTGGCCCTGAAGGCCCACCACGGGTATATCTCCAACAGATACAGATTTGAACACAGATCCCAAAGTGCGCTGAGGCAACAATGCCAAATACTGCAACGTGCTTCCTACCTTAGAAGTACTGACTTTGTTTTCCTCGTCTAGTTCTATATTTGATTTAGCCTTATGCCCTGTTATTCATCACTATAGTCAGTAGGGATGTGGGAAAAAATCGATTCGAATTCGAATCGCGATTCTCACGTTGTGCGATTCGCAATCGATTGTCATTTTTAAAAAATCGATTATTTTTAATTAATTTTTTTAATCGATCATACAAAACAATACACAGCAATACCATAACAATGCAATCCAATTCCAAAACCAAACCTGACCCAGCAACACTCAGAACTGCAATAAACAGAGCAATTGAGAAGACACAAACACGACACAGAACAAACCAAAAGTAGTGAAACAAAAATGAATATTATCAACAACAGTATCAATATTAGTTATAATGTCAACAGAGCAGTGATTAAAAATCCTTCGTTGACATTATCATTAGACATTTGTAAAAATAAAAAAAAAGAACAATAGTGTCACAGTGGCTTACACTTGCATCGCATCTCAAAAGCTTGACAACACACTGTGTCCAATGTTTTCACAAAGATAAAAAAGGTCATATTTTTGGTTCGTTTAATAGTTAAAACAAATTTACATTATTGCAATCAGTTGATAAAACATTGTCCTTCACAATTATAAAAACTTTTTACAAAAATCTACTACTCTGCTTGCATGTCAGCATACTGGGGTAGATCCTGCTGAAATCCTATGTATTGAATGAACACAGAATCCTTTTGAATCGGTAAAAAATTGTTTTTAATTCGAGAATCGTGTTGAATTGAAAAAAAACAAAAACGATTCTGAATCGAATCGTGACCCAAGAATCGATTTTGAATCGAATCGTGGGACACCCAAAGATTCACAGCCCTAATAGTCAGGCACTTACAGCAAGCAACCATTGACAACAAATGCGTGTTTTTGTGGATATAGAACGAAGTCTACTCGAAGAAAAATTCACAGCGAGAACGTGCAAACTCCACACAGAGATGTTGCAACAGAGATTCAAAGTCAGATTGCCACACTGTGAAGCAGACCACTATCCTACTGTGCTGCATCAAATTTAGAGCATATGGCACAACAGACACATAACTGTTCCGTGCCATCCCAGAGCCAGACTTTAGTCCTCCCAGCACAAAACATCGCATGAACAAACGTGATGTAACAACATTGAAGAAGAAGGAACATAACAACCACCATAACTGTAAGAACAGGCAATATAGTAGAGGACATATGAGAGTAAGGAATTATGATGGCCTTGGGACATTTTTGAAATCCCAAACTGAAAAATCACAGTGACTACATAAACACGACTTTATTATCTACTGAGTGAGTTAAAGGTGAGTACGTTTTCAAAAAAGTAGTTTTTTTTTTAGCTTCTTCATTGGCAAACGTCAAAGGGTTTCGATATGGGGTCATTACTTACTACCAAGTTGTGGGCCCTGACCAGTTTTGGAGATAATAGTCGGAACAAGTTTTCTCTTAACATTTCAGACCACAAGATAATAATTGTGAGACAGAAAATAATCGAGCGTTTGTCATCTTTGGTTGGAAGGAGGAAAATCGAGACAAAAGCAGCATGACTCTCGGCTGCGACCCCTGATGGGAAAACACTGAAAGACACCCAACGGTTCCATATTTTCCTCGTCGCAATTTAAAATCCTTGTGGACCTAATGCTGGAAAAGTTATGCGGTTCAGCTGTTGTTCAGATGCTTATTTCCAAATAAATCCACTTGAGGAGAACAGTTTCCAACATCTAAGCCATCTGGTGATTTAAGGAAAGTGGTTTGTACATCTTGCAATATTTCCAACAATGAATCCAGTGTATTGTTTGCAGTGTCTGTACTTTTTTTTACTATTAAAACAAAAAAAGTTGCAGTCGGTTTCAATCCACAATTTTACAACTTGTCACTACTAATATTCCATTTGTT
The DNA here is from genome assembly GCF_033978795.1 of Nerophis ophidion. NCBI lineage: Eukaryota > Metazoa > Chordata > Actinopteri > Syngnathiformes > Syngnathidae > Nerophis > Nerophis ophidion. The sequence goes on along the minus strand of NC_084621.1, from coordinate 61,242,139 downwards.
TAGTGACACGCTCAAGAGATGTTTGACTTCAGTTCTTGCCTCTGTTTTACATTGTGTTAATGCAGACCGCATTCTTTTTGTTTTTTTGAGTCAGATAAATCTGTGTTCATAGATTTTATCTGTGATGCTGGGGTGCGTAATTGGTCTAAGGTGTACCTTCACATACGCAAAGTTAATTTTGATTTTATGATTTATTATGTGTCTCTTTCATCGCCTTGAAGAGAGAATGTTTTTTACCTTCACACATATTTAGCTGATTAACTGCTTTAATACTCCACACTATAGTGAGTAACCTTAGTGTGTGATCAGAGGAGATTTAGCCACCATGTTTGGAAGACACACCGGAAGAATGTTTGTTGGACACGTAACATTAATCCACTCCTCTTGGTGTTCTTTAAAGAGGAGCAGCAGCTATGACAGGGTAAATGTTTCCAGAAATGTCACATTTCCACAAACTCTAAAAAGGCCTTTTTGCGGGCGCTTGTTCTTTCATGTTTTGATGTGCGTTAGAGATCCAATGATAAATAGACGACGGTGGAGGATGGGGGACGGGGGGGTGGGATCCGCAGGGGCCCGTTGATGGAACAAACTCCACCACGCAGACCACTTTGCCAATGAATCCAGATGCTTTCACAAATAACATACTTATTTTTCGTCCTCAGGGTGGTTTGAAGTGCAACTCTGAATTAAGGTCTGTTCAGACATCTAAGATTGCAAGGTTATAGCCCTGAATCTGATTAATCCTGGGCAAAAGTATTGTATCCGCTCCCATTTGCTTCTGCACTTTTTGGCCCTGGAAACGCACATCCACCCTTAGACAGATATTGAACAGATGTTTTGGAGCTGCTGTGAACTATTAAACTTGTGAGATGGGGCTCATCGTCGTCACATCAGATCAGAGCACATCTGGACAGAGCAGGTACATTTACCAGCACATTTCCTCTTTAACACAACACGCACCTCCTGTGAAATGAGTCCTAAAACTCTGTTTCTGGCACGGAACTTGTATATGAAAGTATTTCCCACTTGAACCAGATTCAAAATTGTTATTATTTTGGCAGTTTGTTCACAGAACCAGAATGTTCTGGAACCTCAAAACATAGCATTACACGACTAATTCTGTGTGTTTTGCTTCTTCCTTGCATTCTTTTTTAACACTTTTTTTTCTGAAAGAAGAGCAATGGAAGGAGAGGAAGAAGCAATTGAGAATAAAAAAAAATTATTCACCAGAAAAAAATCTGTCACAACTATGAAAGCACTTTTGACCTAAATGTCCAGCGTTACTGAGCACCTGGCATTACTACCAGGGGAGTCAAACGACACCATTTTTTAATCAGAATAACCACAGTTGTGCCCTAGATTAGTTTATATGTTTAATCTATAACAAACGGTGTTTAATTTTGTATGAACAGAGAAACTCAAGAACAAAGGAAACATATATGCACTTAACATGTTTAATAAGCACGGCTGACATTGTTTTTTTCTACTATATTAAAGCATGTAATATATATATAAGAGCTTCAAGTCACTTGAAATGGTTTTCACTTCACAGGTGTGCTTGAAGCTCATCGAGAGAATGCCAAGAGTGTGCAAAGGGTAGCTAGTTTGAAGAAACTAAAATATAAAACATGCTTTCAGTTATTTCACCTTTGTTTGTTAAGTACATAACTTCACATGTGTTCTTTCATGGTTTAGTTTTGATGCCTTCAGTGACAAACTACATTGTAAATAGTCATGAAAATAAAGAAAACGTATTGAATAAGGAGATAGACACAGATAGACAGACGACATCACAGTAGATATATATATATATATATATTTATATGTATGTATGTATATATATATATCCATCCATCCATCCATTTTCTACCGCTTATTCCCTTTCGGGTTCGCGGGGGGCGCTGGCGCCTATCTCAGCTACAACGGGCGGAAGGCGGGGTACACCCTGGACAAGTCGCCACCTCATCGCAGGGCCAACACAGATAGACAAACAACATTCACACTCACATTCACACACTAGGGCCAATTTAGTGTTGCCAATCAACCTATCCCCAGGTGCATGTCTTTGGAAGTGGGAGGAAGCCGGAGTACCCGGAGGGAACCCACGCATTCACGGGGAGAACATGCAAACTCCACACAGAAAGATCCCGAGCCTGGATTTGAACCCAGGACTGCAGGAACTTCTTATTGTGAGGCAGACGCACTAACCCCTCTGCCACCGTGAAGCCCTATATATATATATATATATATATATATATATATATATATATATATATGTATGTATGTATATATATATATATGCATATATATATATATATATATATATATATATATATATATATATATATATATATATATATATATATATATACATATATATATATATGTATGTATGTATATATATATTTATATATATTTATATTTATAAATATATCTACATTTATATGTAGTGTATATATATATATATATGTATATATATATGTATTTATATATATATATAAACATATATCTACTGTGATGTCGTCTGTCTATCTGTGTTGGCCCTGCGATGAGGTGGCGACTTGTCCAGGGTGTACCCCGCCTTCCGCCTGATTGTAGCTGAGATAGGCGCCAGCGCCCGCCGCGACCCCAAAAGGGAATAAGCGGTACGAAATGGATGGATGGATGTATCTCTGTTTATAAATATATATATATATATATATATATATATAAATGTATATCTATGTATATATGTATACATACATATACACACACACACATATGTATATATACACACAAACACACATATATACAGTATATGTATATATATATATATATATATATATATATATATATATATATATATATATATATATATATATATATAATCTGATTTGTCTCTCCTTTGTAGCTAACACCTTCATTTGATTCTATTTGACACCAAGAACTGTGATTGGATATATTCTGCACTTGTCCCATCCATCTACGAGAGCAAGATCAAATTAAATATGACTGGATTTAGCGTCTTCCGTATTGACTTTTTTGCTTCTGAAACATGTCACTACCCAATCATTTACCCCATTTCGATTCATTCTGCACTGCAGACGGTTTAAATGTTTAAATAAGGTTAATGATGATAATTAATTGGGAACAACACCTGTTCAGGATCACAGATGAGCTCCAGTCTATCCCAGAAGTCTTAGGCTATGTCTACACTAAGCCATACAACCCCTTAAACTAATAATTATTTAGCCCAAGCATCGTGTCAGCCACACTAAACCATTGTTTAAGTAACCCTCCATGGATATTTTTTCAAACGGGTAAATACGCCGTGTATTTGTTGAATATCCGGCTCATAGCTTTGTATGGACTCATTGATTGTTTACAAACTGAGTTCGGAGAGAAAGTGAAGTCAGAAAGACCATGCTCCACGCAGGAAGTGACGTCAGAAAGAATGCGCCACAGCCAGCTTCATAACAGCCAGAGCTAACCACAGGAAAGATGGAGGTGAGTCATCCAGGCATGCCCTTGTTTCTCGTTCTTCTACATGTACAGACGCTTGTGGAAATCACACATGAATACCTTAAGCTAAGGAAACGCATGATTGCGGCTATTTCGGATACTACACTTCTCAGACGGCAAGAGAACTTTCGAATGTCCAGGTCAGCTGATCTACTTCCCGGAAAACTTTGTCCATTTGTCGAAGGATAGACAAGGCGTATGCAGGCTCGCATGGATTTGATAAAAAAAAGATAGCATGTGCTTTGTATTACCTGGCCGTCAAAAGAAGACTACGGAAAACATCGAATGCATTTGGACTGGCAAAGCAGACTGTATCAGTTATTGTCCGCCATGTATGTCGCAGACTCAAGGTCTAGGTCCAGAGTATATAAAGTCCCCGAAAACGAATGGACAATGAAGGTGAAGGCAAAAGAGTGAAGTGAGTGTTCTGACCAGATATTTAGATCTCTAGATCAGGGGTGCACATTACGTCGATCGCGATCGACTGGTCGATCTCGGAGGGTGTGTCAGTCGATCTCAAGCCAGGCATTAAAAAATAGACATAAAAATGAGCAATCATCAATCATACCAAGACTTCACTTTCGTCAGTTGTTTGACATTCTCGGTGCCCGAGGATCTTGTGAGATGACGCTGGCTGCTGCGAGCTCATATTTAAGAAAAAAATCACTAACAGGGCGGACGCAGAGAAACACATTTTATTTCTAGAGACTCCGTACCTACTGTCAAAACTCTGCACAGTTCCTGTCTTCACCATAAAAGACCTGTTTCATCCTGCCTGTGCTAACAAAATAAGAGTCTCAGAAAGCTAGCGTGCACAAGCTAGCAAGCTACGGAGTTTGATGCCAATGTATTTCTCCCCTGCCCTCAGCGACCGCTTTCTCACTTGCTTGCCCACCCGCACACTCACTGACGTCACTCACCTGCTGCCAGACATTAAAGGGCCACACACATATGCTACTCTCATAACAAAGTGTTTAAAAACGAGTATGCAAGTTGGACAAATGAGATGCCAAATCCAACCACTTTCATGTGGTATTGGACAGAAAGGAGGACTTTTTTTTTCCTCCATTTGAAAATGCGGACGTTATCAGCACCACTGTCTAATTCCAATCAATGCAAGTCATCAGAATCAAATACACCAACTTATATTCTTGTCTTCATGAAAGAAAGGAATCTATGTGTGTTAAACATGCTTGTATTATCATTAAACACCATTAACTTGTTAACAAAAATGTCTCTTTCATAAATAGATAAATATAAATTATAAATAGGAATGAGGTAGATCTCCTCGACTTGGTCAATTGAAAAGTAGCTCGGCTGCAGAAAAAGTGTGAGCGCCCCTGCTCTAGATGGATTGTTGTAAAATGTTCTTTGTCATATTATTTACATTCACGTGTCCAATAAAAAATGCATTAATTTATGATGGCTCAGGTGGGATTCACTACAATATGGCCCCAAAGCACACTGGATTGCAGTTAATTAAAATACCACAACACTGAGTATTGTTTGGATAAGTTGAATTTAGTTTAAGAATTTACACACAAAGCAACACTGGAGGTGACTCCTACGTGCGCATTTTCTGCGCATGCGTACTAGGTCACGTTGCGCCGGCTGACGGAGGGGGGGAGGGTGTCTTCAATGACCATTGTGTGTGTGGACAAGGATAAGGTTAGGTGGGATTTACCCTGGATACCCTGCTTAGTGTAGAAGGGGCCTTAGAGTAAGAGGCAAGCCAACAAGTAGATGATACTTCTATTAGTAGGTTTAGTACATTTAAACATCTTGTGTTAAGTTGGCAAATTAATCCAGATCTAATTCATTACTGTTTCATTCGATAATTCATTCAATAATTCACTGTTCATAACTTTTATGGACATAATTTCTAGGCGCAGTCAAGTTGAGGGGATCCGGTTTGGTGGCTGCAGGATTAGGTCTCTGCTTTTTGCAGATGATGTGGTCCTAATGGCTTCATCTGGCCAGGATCTTCAGCTCTCACTGGATCGGTTCGCAGCCGAGTGTAAAGTGACTGGGATGAGAATCAGCACCTCCAAGTCGGAGTCCATGGTTCTTGCCTGGCAAAGAGTGGAGTGCCATCTTCGTGTTGGGGAGGAGATCATGCCCCAAGTGGAGGAGTTCAAGTACATCGGAGTCATGTTCATGAGTGAGGGAAGAGTGGATCGTGAGATCGACAGGCGGATCGGTGCGGCGTCTTCAGTAATGCGGACGTTGTATCGATCCGTTGTGGTGACGAAGGAGCTGAGCCGAAAGGCAGAGTTCTTAATTTACCAGTTGATCTACGTTCCCATCCTCACATATGGTCATGAGCTTTGAGTTATGACCAAAAGGATAAGATCATGAGTTTCCTCCGCCGTGTAGCGGGGCTCTCCCTTAGAGATAGGGTGAGAAGCTCTGCCATCCGGGAGGAGCTCAAATAAAGCCGCTGCTCCTCCACATCGAGAGGAGCCAGATGAGGTGGTTCGAGCACCTGGTCAGGATGCCACCCAAACGCCTCCCTAGGGAGGTGTTTACGGCACGTCCGACCGGTAGGAGGCCACTAGGGAAGACTCAGGACACGTTGGGAAGACTATGTTACCCGGCTGGCCCAGGAACACCTCATGATACCCCGGGAAGAACTAAGTCTCGGCTTCTTTACTTAAGCTGCAGCCCCCGCGACCCGACATCGGATAAGCGGAAGAAGATGAATGGATGGATGGATAATTCACTACACATTTTGAACGTTTTAATTAGTGTTTTGAGATAGGCTTAACTACAAACAGGTGCACTCACAACTTCTTTCCTTCTAGGTACAGTAATCAATGCTGTGTTCTCAAGTTGTAGAAATCATATCACAAGAGTCCCAAAGCAATTCTGCAGAATGTACCAACCTAGCGTTAAGTGATGTTACGCATAGTGTTTCAAGTGTACTCCAAACATCTTCTTTTTTTAATCCTTCTGGAAAAACTGGTGGATTAATTTAAATAGACCTCCTTTTTAGACCAGTTGATCTGCCGCTTCTTTTCTTTCTCCTATGTCCCCCCCTCCCTTGTGGAGGGGGTCCGGTCCGATGACCATGGATGAAGTACTGGCTGTCCAGAGTCGAGACCCAGGATGGACCGCTCGTCGGGACCCAGGATGGACCGCTCGCCTGTATCGGTTGGGGACATCTCTACGCTGCTGATCCGCTTGAGATGGTTTCCTGTGGACGGGACTCTCGCTGCTGTCTCGGATCCGCTTGAACTGAACTCTCGTGGCTGTGTTGGAGCCACTATGGATTGAACTTTCACAGTATCATGTTAGACCCGCTCGACATCCATTGCTTTCGGTCCCCTAGAGGGGGGGTTGCCCACATCTGAGGTCCTCTCCAAGGTTTCTCATAGTCAGCATTGTCACTGGCGTCCCACTGGATGTGAATTCTCCCTGCCCACTGGGTGTGAGTTTTCCTTGCTCTTTTGTGGGTTCTTCCGAGGATGTTGTAGTCGTAATGATTTGTGCAGTCCTTTGAGACATTTGTGATTTGGGGCTATATAAATAAACATTGATTGATGATTGATTGAGTTTTCTCATGATCTCAGGATGATGCGGTCACAGATCTCCCAGTGAGTTTGGTATGAACCACCAGTGGCCGGTGTTGGATGAGGAGGAGGAGGGCATTCCTAAATTCCAGCCGGGCTGATTTCCAAAAGCCTGTTCTTCATTTATCCCATCAAGGTAATATACTCCGTGCAGCAGCAGGGTGTCCTGTGACTGGCACTTCTCCCTCGATTTGAAAGAAGGACGAGTGAGTATGAAATTGAGAAAATGAGAGTGTGAAGGCAGAATTAATTTCTTTCCAAACCTTTGGCACATCTGTTATGTTAAATCAGGACATGAGTGGCATACATTCACAGTTCTAGAACATATTGTAAGCAAAATGACAAAACAGTCATAACTTAGAGAATGAAACTATGTGAGACATTATTCCTCAATCACTGGCCAGAAATGGAAGAAACGGAGGGACTTTTTGGTGGATCTAACCCAACATTCATTACAGATGTAGTCACTACCAAATGTCATTGGGTGTATGAGGTACAACGTCTAGTTTTTTAACAAGTCACTGACAACCCTTCTTTTTTTCAGAAACCTCCTTTGAACCTCTCTTGTGTGTTTGAACTGACAGCTTCATTGTTCGGAATCATACCAGTTCTAGTCCTGAATTCATCAAAGTAACAATCAATGGAATAAATGAAGTCGAAAAGCGGCGAGCAAAGTGTCAAATTAATATTAAGCAATGCTCTCTTTTTAAACTGATTACAATAGTTTCTACAACGGGCCTTCAAGGCCTCCTACAGGCATAAACATTAACCACTATTAAGTAAGTAAGTAAAAATAAATCATTAGATCACTTGTTACGAATGAAAGTAACGGCAATGTTACTTTTTTAGTAACGAACAATCAATTAATTGTTTAAAGGCATTATTCCTGTTACATTTCTATAAAACAGAGGTCCCCAAACTACAGCCCGCGGGCCGGATCAGGCCAGCCTGCGTCCAAAATCCGGCCCGCGGGAAGTCCGAAGTTAAAATAAAAAATAAAAAAATTATACATATATATATATATATATATATATATATATATATATATATATATATATATATATATATATATATATATATATATAAAAACCCCGTTTCCATATGAGTTGGGAAATTGTGTTAGATGTAAATATAAACTGAATAGCAAGATTTGCAAATCCTTTTCAACCCATATGCTACAAAGACAACATATTTGATGTTCAAACTGATAAACTTTATTTCTTTTTTGCAAATAATAATTAACTTAGAATTTCATGGCTGCAGCACGTGCCAAAATAGTTAGGAAAGGGCATGTTCACCACTGTGTTACATCACCTTTTTTTTAACAACACTCAGTAAACGTTTGGGAACTGAGGAAAGTAATTGTTGAAGCTTTGAAAGTGGAATTCTTTCCCATTTTTATTTCATGTAGAGCTTCTATCGTTCAACAGTCTTTCTTCGCTGTCGTATTTTACGCTTCATAATGCGCCAGACATTTTCGATGGGAGAAGAATTTGGAGGTAATCCTTCTTTTTCATTGTCCCATTTAAAACACAAGTTCCATTGGCAGCAAAACAGGCTCAGAGCATAATACTACCACCAACACCATGATTAGCGGTAGGAATGGTGCTCCTGGGATTAAAGGCCTCACCTTTTCTCCCCCAAACATATTGCTGGGTCTTGTGTCCAAAAATGTAAATTTTTGTTTCATCGGACATCACATGGACAAAGACCTTTCCGAAAGGAAAGTTGTAGGGGAAAATGTTCTAAGTCACATAGATTTAATTTAGAGTTATTTGGTTAGGGTTAGGGTTTAGCCATGCAGAATAAGGCATTAATAAATATTTAATAATGACTAAGTAAGAGCCAATATGTTACTAATGTGTGTGTTAATAAGCAACTAATTAATGGTGAATATGTTCCCAATACTAAAGTATTACCATATATATATATATATATATATATATATACATATATATAAATATATATATATATATAGCCTGGCCCCCGGCCAAATTTTTTTAACCCCAATGCGGCCCCCGAGTCAAAAAGTTTGGGGACCCCTGCTATAAAAGATAAAACTCTAACAAAGGCAACACCTGCAGTCTTCATAAAGAAAGTAGCAGCACTCATCTTTTTTTTTGGCCTGTTCAAATAGACCACGTTCTCCCTTGCATGAGGCAATGTTTTTTTCCTGTCTGAAGAAGCGAGCCCCCTGATAGCCATTATATACAGACTGTCACGACATTTTGGCTTTCGGACTCTAACTCAACCTCAGTGCATAAGCGCAGGAAACTTTTTTGTTTAGTCTGAATACCACATTCCACCTAAAAACATTTTAAAAATGTGCCTTCTCGAAAATATAAAATAACTTCCTTTAGACTTTGAACCCTGTCCAAAAGTGCTCAGCTGGTTCGCTCAAAACACCGTTCGGAATGAATGGCAGAGCGGGGCATTGCCTCCATTCATCTGTGTCAATAAATTCATGAATTTACAGCCATGTCAATTTTATGAGCCTCTTGTCGGAGTGCCAACACTATCCACTAGCGGCAAGTTGGCCAAATAAAATGTCTCAACTATTTATGATTGACTAGGCTCACAGGAACAACATGCTGTGTTTGCCAACCTAAAGCCATTTTTATTGTGTGTGTGTGTGTGTAGTTTTAATACTGTATCGAACATCTGCTAAAAATGAGAGCAACACAGATTTTTTTTCTACATATGCACTGCAGAGGTTTCCACACCAAAAAAAAAAAAAAAAAATCATATTTCACTTATTTTCAATATGAAATAACTGATCTATGCTCACAAACAAAGATACACGAGCTATTCCAAATCGATTGCAGACCCCCCCCCTTTTCCCCTGTACAGAAATTAGTGGCCGGCTGTTGGCTGATTTATGACCCTTATATACTACTGTGTGTACTTAACTTGTCTCAGAAAACATGTGGATAGAAGTTACAGCTCCTTTCTCTTTTTTTTTTGTACACAGCCCGCATTGTGCTCTTCAACAATCATATCCTGGGCTATGTCATCGGAGGTGGGAACCCCTGCAGGAGGGCAAAAAGTGAAGTTGCTGTGGGTGAGGGTAGCGAGGCGTAAGGGGGGGACTTGGGAATTAGTCCTTAGCCAGATACTAGGCTGAATAAATAAACGCGGAAACATTAAAATCCCCTTTCCCCTTCACCTTTGAACTTGTGCATTAGATTGTGTAAACATACGTTGAGACTATTAGACCCAGCTTGTCCCTTCCCTGTGTTACACTCTCTCCTCGGACTCAGCAACTGCAAATTCTGCACTCAAATTTTTATAGGCTCGGGAGTAAACGAAGACTTTTCGAGGTGTATTTTCTTTGTGCTTGGCTTTCAAATTAAAACCAGCCATACAATCAGTCCACACTGCAATCATCTTGCAAACCACCGCTGAGACCCAGCATAGAGAACGACGCATTATGAACAGGTGTAGCATGGGTTGGTGTTAAAATGTGTGTCAAAATACTAATTTAAGCTGTCAACGGCTGCACACAAAAGGGAAAAATGTATCGTTATGGTGTGTTCAAAAAAAAAGAGTTACATACATATTTTTGAATTAAATCAGAGCACGTTGTGAAGTTTCAAAAGAATACTACGGTATAGTACTGCGATACTGATGTATCATATTCGGTACTATAACGCAGTGGTTCTCAACCTTTTTTCAGTGATGTACCCCCTGGGAACATTTTTTTTAATTCAAGTACCCCCTAATCAGAGCAAAGCATTTTTGGTTTGAAAAAAAAAAAGAGATCTTCAGGATCTTCAGCTCTCACTGGATCGGTTCGCAGCCGAGTGTGAAGCGGCCGGAATGAGAATCAGCACCTCCAAATCCGAGTCCATGGTTCTCTCCCGGAAAAGGGTGGAGAGCCATCTCCGGGTTGGGGAGGAGACCCTGCCCCAAGTGGAGGAGTTCAAGTACCTAGGAGTCTTGTTCACGAGTGGGGGAAGAGTGGATCGTGAGATCGACAGGCAGATCGGTGCGGCGTCTTCAGTAATGCGGACGTTGTACCGATCCGTTGTGGTGAAGAAGGAGCTGAGCCGGAAGGCAAAGCTCTCAATTTACCGGTCGATCTACGTTCCCATCCTCACCTATGGTCATGAGCTTTGGGTAATGACCGAAAGGATAAGATCGCGGGTACAAGCGGCCGAAATGAGTTTCCTCCGCCGTGTGGCGGGGCTCTCCCTTAGAGATAGGGTGAGAAGCTCTGCCATCCGGGAGGAACTCAAAATAAAGCCGCTGCTCCTCCACATCGAGAGGAGCCAGATGAGGTGGTTCGTGCATCTGGTCAGGATGCCACCCGAACGCCTCCCGAGGGAGGTGTTTAGGGCACGTCCAACCGGTAGGAGGCCACGGGGAAGACCCAGGACACGTTGGGAAGACTATGTCTCCCGGCTGGCCTGGGAACGCCTCGGGATCCCCCGGGAAGAGCTAGACGAAGTGGCTGGGGAGAGGGAAGTCTGGGCTTCCCTGCTTAGGCTGCTGCCCCCGCGACCCGACCTCGGATAAGCGGAAGAAGATGGATGGATGGATGGAAAAAAGAGATAAAGAAGTAGAACCCAGCATTATATCATTAGTTTCTGATTTATTAAATTGTATAACAGTGCAAAATATTGCTCATTTGTAGTGGTCTTTCTTAAACTATTTTGAAATAAAGATATGAAAATAACTAAAAACTTGTTGAAAAATAAACAAGTGATTCAATTATAAATAAAGATTTCTACACATAGGAGTAATCATCAACTTAAAGAGCCCTCTTTGGGGATTGTAATAGAGATCCATCTGGATTCATGAACTTAATTCTAAACATTTCATCTATTTTCTTCACAAAAAAATACATCTTTAACATCAATATTTATGGAACATGTCCACAAAAAAATCTAGCTGTAAATGTTGGAAGCATTTTTACCAATCTCACGCACTTTGCAAATTATACGTCATTTCCATTGTGCGCAAGACGAGATTTAAGACGACATTTTGTGGATGGTTTAGTCAGTAACCCTACATTATTATATTTTATAAATAGTGAACCACGTTGTGGTAGTAGTTTAGTCAGTAGTTTAGTCGTGGATGTACACTGTAGAGTGGTTAGGGTTAGGGTTAGGGTTAGGGTTGGACTGATTTGAGGGCAATACTCAGTTATATTATCCCGACTACAAATGAATAGATTTACATTAGTATTTAATAAATTATTTTGACACCAAAAACTTGTATTTGCGCCCTGTGATGAGGTGGCGACTTGTCCAGGGTGTACCCCGCCTTCCTCCCGATTGTAGCTGAGATAGGGGTCAGCGCCGCCCGCGACCCAAAAAGGGAATAAGCGGTAGAAAATGGATGGATGGAACATGTATTTGCGCCCATTGATTTGCAAAATGTGCACCACACATTATTCAAATATATAGCCGGAAGCAATTTGCAAAAAGATTGCGCATTATACAAATTTGCAAAATGCTTCCTCCCACTTCCAAAAGACATGCACCTGGGGATAGGTTGATTGGCAACACTAGTGTGTGAATGTGAGTGTGAATGTTGTCTATCTGTGTTGGCCCAGTGATGAGGTGGCGACTTGTCCAGGGTGTATCCCGCCTTCCGCCCGATTGTAGCTGAGATAGGCGCCAGCGCCCCGTGACCCTAAAAGGGAATACGCGGTAGAAAATGGATGGATGGATGGGTTGCGCATTTTGCAAATTGCTCACATTGGTATTGTGCCTACAACATCAACACTGAATGTTGCATTGTTGCATTTCTTTTGACAGTTTATGAACTTACATTCATATTTTGTTGAAGTATTATTCAATGAATATATTTATAAAGGATTTTTGAATTGTTGTTACTTTTTTTAATATTTAAAAAAAAAATCTCACGTACCCCTTGGCATACCTTCAAGTACCCCCAGGGGTACGCGTACCCCCATTTGAGAACCACTGCTATAACGACTCTGAAAAATAACCGTCCTCAAACATGCTTCACTACACTGTAAACAAACTCCATTGCTGGATCTACACCTGACATCCGCTGTAATGATACCAAGTACAGTAGCGTAGCTAGTCGATACTACTATGATTATGTCAATATTTTTTGGCATTACAACATCTTAAAAAAATTTTTTATAATTCATATTTTGTTTATAAACTCAGGAAATATGTTCCTGGACACAAGACGACTTTGAATATGACCAATGTATGATCCTGTAACTACTCGGTATCGGATTGATACCAAAATTTGTGGTTTCATACAAAACTAACGTAAAGTATCTAACAACAGAAGAATAAGGGATTATTTAATTTTAACAGAAGTGGCAAAAGAACATGTCTAATGAGAAAGTAGGCAGATATTAACAGTAAATTAACAAGTAGATTAATAATTAATTTTCTACCACTTTTCATTAATAATGTTGACAAAATAATAGAATGGAAAAAGACACAATATGTTACTGCCTTTTTTTTTTCTCTTCCTTTATAAGAAAAATCAAGTTGTCTTGTATGTTCACTATTTTATTTAAGGACGATCTTGAAATAAGAAACATATGTTTAATGTACCATAAGATTTTTTATTAAAATAAAGCCAATAATGCAATTTTTTGTGGTCCCCTTTATTTAGAAAAGTACCGAAAAGTATATATATATATATATATATATATATATATATATATATATATATATATATATATATATCCATCCATCCATCCATTTTCTACCGCTTATTCCCTTTTTTGGGGTCGCGGGGGGCGCTGGCGCCTATCTCAGCTACAATCGGGCGGAAGGCGGGGTACACCCTGGACAAGTCGCCATCTCATCGCAGGGCCATATATATATATATATATATATATATATATATATATATTTGATCATAATGTCCAATATTTACATTGGAGAGCGGACTTCGAAGGTATCTCCTTTCAGCTAATTCAAACACATCGTCAGTAGTGTAGTGAAGTGAAGCGAATTGTATTTATATAGCGATATTCTCTAGTGACTCAAAGCGCTTTACATAGTGAAACCCAATATCTCAGTTACATTTTTAAACCAGTGTGGGTAAAGTGTCCTGCCCAAGGATACAACGGTAGTGGGGATCGAACCAGGAATCCTCAAGCTGCTGGCGCGGCCACTCTACCAACTGAGCCATGCCGCCCCAGTAGTCTCACCAAATTTTCAAGGATAAATGTTCACAGTTGAGATATTATTAGCGATATTATTAACGCCTTTGGTGGCGTTATCGACTCATTCTGCTTTGGTATGGTGCAGACTAGCAGTTAAAAGTTTAAATTATTCTTTGCGTTTGACCCATCACCCCCTGGGAGGTGAGGGGAGCAGTGAGCAGCAGCGGTGGTCGCGCCCATTTCGGGTGAAATGCTGAGTGCCTTGCAGGGAGGTAATGGGTACCATTTTAATAGTCTTTGACATAGCACCGCTAAAGTTAAAAAAGGCTCCAAAAAACCGGACCCCGTGGTTTACAGAAGAAACTAGAGCTCAGAAATTATTATGTAGAAAGCTGGAACGCAAATGGCGCACGACTAAACTTGAGGTGCACCATCAAGCATGGAGTGATGGTTTAATAACTTATAAACGCATGCTTACCTTAGCTAAAGCTAAATATTACTCAAATCTCATCCACCGTAATAAAAACGATCCTAAATTTTGGTTTAGTACGGTAGCATTGCTAACCCAACAAGGGACCCCTTCCAGTAGCTCCACCCACTCAGCTGATGACTTTATGCAATTCTTTAGTAAGAAAATTGAAGTCATTAGAAAGGAGATTAAAGACAATGGTCTAGCTCCATCCTATCTTGCCGATTGTATTGTACCATATGTCCCGGCAAGAAATCTGCGTTCAAAGGACTCCGGCTTTTTAGTGATTCCCAAAGCCCCAAAAAAGTCTGCGGGCTATAGAGCTTTTTCATTTCGGGCTCCAGTACTCTGGAATGCCCTCCCGGTAACAGTTCGAGATGCCACCTCAGTAGAAGCATTTAAGTCTCACCTTAAAACTCATTTGTATACTCTAGCCTTTAAATAAACTCCCTTTTTAGACCAGTTGATCTGCCGTTTTTTTTCTTTTTCTTCTATGTCCCACTCTCCCTTGTGGAGGGGGTCCGGTCCGATCCGGTGGCCATGTACTGCTTGCCTGTGTATCGGCTGGGGACATCTCTGTGCTGCTGATCCGCCTCCGCTTGGGATGGTTTCCTGCTGGCTCCGCAGTGAACGGGACTCTCGCTGCTGTGTTGGATCCGCTTTGGACTGGACTCTCGCGACTCTGTTGGATCCATTGTGGATTGAACTTTCACAGTATCATGTTAGACCCGCTCGACATCCATTGCTTACCTCCTCTCCAAGGTTCTCATAGTCATCATTGTCACCGACGTCCCACTGGGTGTGAGTTTTCCTTGCCCTTATGTGGGCCTACCGAGGATGTCGTAGTGGTTTGTGCAGCCACTAGTGATTTAGGGCTATATAAGTAAACATTGATTGATTCGGCCGGGGTTTGAACCCACAACCTACCAATCTCAGGGCGGACACTCCAACCACAAGGCCAGTTGGCTTTTGATTTTTTATTTTGTTAATTTAGTGAATATCATCCACTCCTTCTCCACACTCTCCTTAAAATTCACTTTCTTCCTTCCGATGGTCGGAAAAACAAAATGTTGTTGCTCTCTAGCTATGAGTAAATAGTAGCAAGTAAGATCCTATGGAATTAATATACAATGGCATTCGTTACACCAACGAGCGCTTGAACCTTTGCTCCCTAACTCAAAACATAACAATCAGCCGGTATCCCCAGAAACTCGTAAGCTTGAGCGCTCGTATCCCGAGATACCAGTAAATGTGGTATTTATTTTACTGCACCTGCACCAGTTCCTTGTTGACTAAACACACATTCAAAGTGCCTGCGTAAAAGACGGACCTACCTGGGTGGGATTTGCCAATAGACTGACAGGAGTATACATAATACACTTATTACTGGATTGATTTGCATTAACATTGACATCACATGTATAACAGTGAAAATAAATCGCTCTGTCGAGGTTAAACTCGTCTAAAATATTTCTTTTAAATTTTTACTGTACCCAAATGTTTCCCTAAGGCTATGTACAGTACGTCTATGTACTTGTGTTCGTGAGCATCTGACCTGCATTATCTTGCTTTACTTTGGTTACAGTTTTCTATTTTTTTTTTTTTTTTGGACTCAGAAGCCGTAGCCCCAAGGCAGACAGTGGGGGTTCCATTCTTGTTTCCTGTAAAATATACCTCCGCACTCTACATCCTATTTAATGTGAAGGACATGCCCAAGATTCCTATAAAATCATGCAGGAGTATAGCAATTTCCTGGTAGTTTGCACTTTACATATGCTTCCTGTTCCTCCAATCCTTCTGTGCAAATATATTTATACTCTATGCTTAATACCCTACTTTCCATTTTGTCTCATTTTGAACATCTTTTCTTAAAGGGGAACATTATCACCAGACCTATGTAAGCGTCAATATATACCTTGATGTTGCAGAAAAAAAACCATATACTTTTTTAACCGATTTCCGAACTCTAAATAGGTGAATTTTTGGCGAATTAAACGCCTTTCTGTTTATCGCTCTTTTTGCGATGACGTCAGAACGTGACGTCTCCGAGGTGATACAGCCGCCATTTTCATTTTCAACACATTAAAAACACCGGGTCTCAGCTCTGTTATTTTCCGTTTTTTCGACTATTTTTTGGAACTTTGGAGACATCATGCCTCGTCGGTGTGTTGTCGGAGGGTGTAACAACACTAACAGGGAGGGATTCAAGTTGCACCACTGGCCCAAATATGCGAAAGTGTCTGCCGCCAGACCCCCATTGAATGTGCCAAAGTGTCTCCACATTTTACCGGCGATGACAGAAATGGCACAGAGATGTATGGATAACCTGCAGATGCATTTGCAACGATAAATTTAACAAAATCACAAAGGTGAGTTTTGTTGATGTTGACTTATGTGCTAATCAGACATATTTAGTTGCGGCGTGACTGCCAGCTAATCGATGCTTACATGCTATGCTAATCGACACTAACATGCTATTTACCGGCGGTGCTAAAGCAGACATGGCACAGAGATGTATGGATAAGCAGATGGATTTGCAACTATAAAGTCAACGAATTCACAAAGGTGAATTTTGTTGATGTTGACTGCCAGCTAATCGATGCTAACATGCTACGCTAATCGATGCTAACATGCTATTAACCAGCGGTGCTAAAGCAGACATGGCACAGAGATGTATGGATAAGCAGATGGATTTGCAACTATAAAGTCAACAAATTCACAAAGGTGAATTTTGTTGATGTTGACTGCCAGCTAATCGATGCTAACATGCTACGCTAATCGATGCTAACATGCTATTAACCAGCGGTGCTAAAGCAGACATGGCACAGAGATGTATGGATAACCTGCAGATGCATTTGCAACTATATTACGTTTCCTTCCACCCACATTTAATGCGATAAAAAACACTTACCAATCGAAGGATTTAAGTTGCTCCAGTGTCACCAGATGCGAAAGTCCTGATCGTTTGGTCCGCACATTTTACCGGCGATGCTAACGCAGCTATTCGGCCATGCTATGGCTACGAATAGCGTCAATAGCTATTCGCTCAATAGCTTCAGTTTCTTCTTCAATACTTTCATACTCCAACCATCCGTTTCAATACATGCGTAATCTGTTAAATCGCTTAAATCGCTGAAATCCGAGTCTGAATCCGAGCTAATGGCGCTATATTTTGCGGTGGTATTCGCCGTTGTTTGTTTACATTGGCAGCACTGTATGACGTCACAGGGAAATGGATAGTCGCATCGCAAATAGCGAAAATCAAGCACTTTAAAGCTTTTTTTAGGGATATTCGGGTACCGGTAAAATTAAAAAAAAAAACTTCAAAAAATACAACAAGCTACTGGGAACTGATTGTTATTGTTTTTAACCATTTTGTAATTGTGATAATGTTCCTCTTTAACATTGTGATGAATAACATGATATACATCCAAAAATATACATTTTTTGTCTGTTTAACTCAGAATATAACATGGGCAAGGTAAGAAACACATGGTCTCTGCAAAAAAAAAAAAAAAGTGGCTTCAACCCTTCGGTCTGGTCTTTTTTTTTACATATATCAGTGTCAATGTTTGTGTGTGGGTGAGTCTGGGAATGTGTGATTGTGTTGGCGCTGAGTTATAGGAGGCCAGAGACATGATAAAGAAACAGACTGATTACACGGCTGGCTGCACCACAACATTGAGAAGCAGTGACAACTCGGAAACTAACTTTGTCTGAAACAGAGTTCCTTAGACCAGTGTTGTTCAACCTTTTTTGAGCCAAGACACATTTTTTTTTCACTGGAAGGCACACCACCAGCAGAAACCATTAAGAAATGAAACTCAGTAGACAAGAAAAAGTTGTTGTTCCAATTGTTGGATACGAATTCAAACCATTACCAACCATGCATCACAATAGTTCTTGTCTCAAAGTAGGTGTACTCTCCCGTCCAAAGGCAAAACCTAGTAACTCACTTCTAGCTGATTTTGAGAAAACAAAGGAAAACCAATCTATCTTGATGCTGTCTTACAAAGATCTACAAAGTCGTCAAACGTATAGATGTTTTCTTGAGCTTTCATTTTCTTGCCGATTGAGCCATGGATTGAATCTGCTCTCATGAACGTGTGCCCTTTCTCCAGATATTTTATCACGATCTCGGGTGGGCCCCATTCTGCGTTTGCACATTGTGCAAGAGCCGTGTACAGCGTCCAGTTTTTATTTTGACCTCCACAGTTATCTGCCCAAAAGAGTATGCAGGGGGAAGAATCAAGAACAATACATTTAATGAAGGTGCTTGCAACGTCCTGGGCCAATCTTCCAAATATCCCCTCGTGCCATAATATCACATAATCAGGTTGATCGTCGGCCCCCATTCGTGCAAATGTCTCATTAAAGACAATAAGGCGACTGACAAAGAAGCTCCGATTGGTCCCTTGAGATACTAGGTTTTTCTGTTGTATCTACGCGGTTATGTGGTAGTTGCTAGGTCCTGCCATGTGCGTAACAGCTTACTTACGGAACAAATTACAATATTGCATACACTAATGTAAGGCATATCACCTATCCATCCATTTTCTACCGCTTATTCCCTTTCGGGGTCGCGGGGGGTGCTGGCGCCTATCTTAGCTACAATCGGGCGGAAGGCGGGGTACACCCTGGACAAGTCGCCACCTCATCGCAGGGCCAACACAGATAGACAGACAACATTCACACTCACATTCACACACTAGGGCCAATTTAGTGTTGCCAATCAACCTATCCCCAGGTGCATGTCTCTGGAAGTGGGAGGAAGCCGGAGTACCCGGAGGGAACCCACGCATTCACGGGGAGAACATGCAAACTCCACACAGAAAGATCCCCAGCCTGGATTTGAACCCAGGACTGCAGGACCTTCGTATTGTGAGGCAGACGCACTAACCCCTCTGCCACCGTGAAGCCCAGGAACTCCAAAATTATTATCAGCTCAGTTTTGACCAAAATTGGACGGGAGTACTGCCACCACCTGTCACATCACGCCGTGATTAATATGGATTTTTTTTTTGTGTTTTCCTGTGTGTAGTGTTTTAGTCCTTGTCTTGCGCTCCTATTTTGGTGGCATTTCCTCTTTTGTTGGTATTTTCCTGTAGCAGTTTCATGTCTCCCTTGAACGCGATTCCCCGCACCTGCTTTGTTTTCACAATCAAGATTATTTCAGTTGTGTGGACGCTATCCTTCTTTGTGGGCACATTGTTGATTGTCATGTCATTTACAGATGTACTTTGTGGACACCGTCTGCTCCACATACTGTAAGTCTTTGCTGTCGTCCAGGATTCTGTTTTTGTTTACTTTGCTGCCAGTTCAGTTTTAGTTTCCATTTGCATACCCATCCGTAAGCTTCAATGCCTTTTCTTAGCCTTTTGCTTATTTTTGTTTTAAGTGTTAGATACCTTTTTACCTGCATGCTGCCTTCCGCATATTGTGATCACAACAAACCATGGTCCCGGCCAACGTTCCCTCTAAGGAAGGGGTCACCAACCTTTTTGAAACCAAGAGCTACTTCTTGGGTACTGATTAATGCAAAGGGCTACCAGTTTGATACACACTTAAATAAATTGCCAGAAATAGCCAATTTGCTCAATTTACCTTTAACTCTATGTTATTATTAATATTTAATGATATTTATCTTAATTATTTCTCACAATAAATATATATTTTGGATGACATGTTTTAAATAGGTTAAAATCCAATCTGCACTTTGTTAGAATATATAACAAATTGGACCAAGCTATATTTTTAACAAAGACAA
Source organism: Nerophis ophidion (assembly GCF_033978795.1). Classification (NCBI taxonomy): domain Eukaryota; kingdom Metazoa; phylum Chordata; class Actinopteri; order Syngnathiformes; family Syngnathidae; genus Nerophis; species Nerophis ophidion. The sequence goes on along the minus strand of NC_084621.1, from coordinate 61,221,722 downwards.
ATCATTATTTCTTCTAGATTTTTCAGAACAAACATTTTAAAAGAAATTCAAAAGACTTTGAAATAAGATTTAAATTTGATTCTACGGATTTTCTAGATTTGCCAAATTAATTTTTATGAATTTTAATCATAGTAAGTTTGAAACAATATTTCACAAATATGCTTCGTCGTAAAAACAGAAGCTAAAAAGAAAAATTAATTTGAAATCTATTTATTATTCTTTATAATAAAAACAATTAATTTACTTGAACATTGATTTAAATTGTCAGGAAAGAAGAGGAAGGAATGTAAAAGGCAAAAAGGCATATATGTTTAAAAATCCAAAAATCATTTTTAAGGTTGTTTTTTTTCTCTAAAATTGTCTTTCTGAAAGTTATAAGAATTTAAGTGAAAAAAAAAAAAGAATTCATTTAAACTAGTGAAGACCACGACTTTAAAATATTTTCTTGGATTTTCAAATTCTGTTTGAGTTTTGTCTCTCTTAGAATTAAAAAAGTCGAGCAAAGCAAGACCAGCTTGCTAGTAAATAAATTAAATAAAAAAAAATAGAGGCAACTCACTGGTAAGTACTGCTATTTGAGCTATTTTTAGAACAGGCCAGCGGGCGACTCATCAGGTCCTTACGGGCAATTGCACACTGCTCACGCATCCTCTGCGCATGGCAAATCTAGGCTGCACACCAAATCGAATAAAAAGATAAGTACATAACAGTGTGCATGTCTGCCGTCGCTCACATGTGCGGCACTGAATGCTCAAGGAGTTTTGGCGTTTGCTCACAGATTCCAGAAAACACAGAGTAAGATGTTCTTCCTCTTGTGCGTAACATAAATGCATAAAATAACTTAACACATTAAAAACACTCGTAAAACATTTAAAATGACTCCCTAAACACAACAAACAACTTGTAAAATGACTCTAAAACACATAAAATGACTCCTAAGAGATGAACAGTGACATCTATAACATAAATTACCCCTAAAACACGTAATAAGACTGCTGAAACACGTTAAAAAAAAAAAAAAAACCCTAAAAGACGTAAAAAGACTCCTAAAACACGTAAAAATAAAATGAAAAAAAAATTAAAAACACACATATGAAAAATTGGAGGGAAAATTGGTCCGGGCATCTACAAAGCAATTAGCTACCTGCTGCCACCTACTGATATGGAAGAGTAATACATGGTTACTCTGCCGAACTCTAGACAGCACAGACACTCAACAACGGCACATTTGCGAATTATAATTACTGGTTTGCAAAAAATATTTTTAACCCAATTAGGTGAAATTACATAATTTCCCACGGCACACCAGACTGGATCTCACGGCACAGTAGTTGAAAAACCCTTCCTTAGAACAAACTGATGCCCTCGCATACAAACACCTACTAGGGTGCGTACACATTTCTACACCATTGTTTGACACTTCTTCAGTAATGCGGACGTTGTACCGATCTGTTGTGGTGAAGAAGGAGCTGAGCCGGAAGGCAAAGCTCTCAATTTACCGGTCGATCTACGTTCCCATCCTCACCTATGGTCATGAGCTTTGGGTCATGACCGAAAGGATAAGATCACGGGTACAAGCGGCCGAAATGAGTTTCCTCCGCCGTGTGGCGGGGCTCTCCCTTAGAGATAGGGTGAGAAGCTCTGTCATCCGGGAAGAACTCAAAGTAAAGCCGCTGCTCCTCCACATCGAGAGGAGCCAGATTAGGTGGTTCGGGCATCTGGTCAGGATGCCACCCGAACGCCTCCCGAGGGAGGTGTTTAGGGCACGTCCAACCGGTAGGAGGCCACGGGGAAGACCCAGGACACGTTGGGAAGACTATGTCTCCCGGCTGGCCTGGGAACGCCTCGGGATCCCCCGGGAAGAGCTAGACGAAGTGGCTGGGGAGAGGGAAGTCTGGGCTTCCCTGCTTAGGCTGCTGCCCCCGCGACCCGACCTCGGATAAGCGGAAGAAGATGGATGGATGTTTGACACTTTTCAGTGTTCATTCGAGACGTAGCACCAGATTCTGGGTCACCATAGACAAAACTTCTGTTGTCCCCCCATCCGACCCTAAACCCAACGCCCTTGCCCAATACACACAGGAGGTATGTTTACATGCAATACACTTGGTTGGAACCAGCTTTTTAAAACACATGTAAAAATCTTACATAGAGATTAGCTGATTCAATTTATTTATAAATCTTTGGTAAAAATAAACCATTATTATCATGGCTATATTATCATTAGTTAGGGATGTAACAGTATAAAATCTCACGGTATTGAGGCCACGGTACGATGTTGTTGCGGTATGTGTCCAAAAAAAAGCTTGGTAAAAGTGCCAGTGTGTAAAATGACGTTTAATTTACTTGAACAGAAACATAATTTTTTTGTCATATTTATAATTACAAACAAGCATTTCTAAGTACAAAAAAATTGTTTACAAACATTGGAGTGTTTCAAGCAAATATTTAAAAGGATATAATACGGTTGATGTCATTAAAGTAACAATATAAGCATGCAGTGTAACAAGTGGAAAACAATATTGTATTGATTGATTGATTGAAACTTTTATTAGTAGATTGCACAGTACAGTACATATTCCGTACAATTGACCACTAAATGGTAACACCCGAATAAGTTTTTCAACTTGTTTAAGTCGGGGTCCACGTTAATCAATTCATGGTAAAGTTTAGTGTAGTGGTGTCAAACGTACGGCCCGAGGGCCGGGTCAGGCCGGCGAACAGGTTTTATCCGGCCCGTGGCATGAGTTTGCTAAGTACAAAAATGAGCTGAAATTTTTGAATGAAAGAAACTGCTGTTCTAAATATGTCCACTACATGTCGCAATAGCAAATCTTTGTATCTTTGTAGATGATGCTACATGTGTACAGAATAAACCTCATGATGTTAGTGCATCAGTCGAGGAAAATGATCAAACTACTTTGTACATAAATAACATCCTGTAGTTTTATATTGACATTCTTTTTTTATCTTGATGGATTGAAAATTAATTATACATGATTTTAACAGTAAATGAACAAGTAGATTAATAATATTTTTTCTACAGTTTGTGAGGGGCAGGGGCTCAAAGTCAGAAAAGGGCAGGACATTTTTTTTTTGGTCCTTTACACAATATGGAAATTAATGTAAAATTAAATTTGCTAATAGGAAGCTAACTACTTAGCTGTGTGTCCTTTGTAGGTAAAAGTGATTGCCATTTCTTTTGTGTCAACAAATTATTGTCATAATGAGTTAATTCACATTATCATAAGCTTGAAAGACATGAAAAGCAACAAAACACGGGTTTATTATTAGGCTATTTATTGTTAAAGATAAGCATTTTAATATTGAACATTGAACAGTGCAATATGAACTTTGAAAAAAATAAATAAATAAATACCCAAATGGAAAAAACTTCAATGTGAAAATCTGTCCTTCCCTTAACTTGATGAAAACACCATCAAGTTGTAACTTATGGTCTTTCTCACTTAATGCTCACACTAAACAACTGAAACGCAATACAACTTTATATCCAAACCTCTACTGGGAGAGAAATGTGATCCGCCGTAAACACAGTGTATTTTATTTTGAAAATTAACCTGGTGCTTTATTTTGTATTTTGTACATTACTTCCTGTCCTGCACAATCCGCTCTGCTCTGTGCGGAATAGATGTACCGTGCTCAATTGATGCGCAGTGCTCCGACGTCCGGCAAAAACAGAAGCTGACACATTGAATAATAGAATAATACAGCGTTTTTCAGAAAAATGACCCATATTCGATGCTGAATAAGTGGACGGCGACTAGACCATAACTGACAGGTTCAAGCTGCTCCACTGTCACATCTCCTCAGGCCGCCGTTGGCTCTCTCTCCTCTCTCTCTCTCTCTGGCGGAAGCGCAGGCTCAAACAACCCGGTACTACAAGAAAACGTGGCGTTTTTGTAGCGCTGTTTTTTTTGTTTTGTTTTGTTTTTTTACATCCCTAACAGGAATTTATTAATGTTGTTTAAAGAAAAAGAAAAAAAAACACACACACAGGCAGAGGGCACTTTTTAAGACGAGGCAATAAAGGGCAGGGGCTCAAACACCCATGGGGTCTATCTGTGCACGTGCCAGCTAGTAGAGATGCGCGGTTTGCGGTCACAACCACGGAGGTCGCGGATAAATGGCGGGTCGGGCGGGCGACATGACGAAAAAATTCATTTTAAATAGATTCGGGCGGGTGGTGGTTAAACAAATTGGAAATATATATACATGGTTAAATGTTATGTTGAAGAGGTTCATTTAGCCTACTGACGTGTATTGATAAATGGTTGATTTATACAGGCTAGTAAGGTAAAGTGTTGTACCTGACAACACTTGATGGTACAATCCCAATAACACGTCTCAGACAACGTCACGCTAACATCATGTGACACCTCTGATGAAGGCTGCAGAAGCAAGGCAGCCAAAACTTGTCAGGTACAACACTTTACCTTATTAGCCTATAGAAATCAAGCATTTATAAATAGTTAAATGTTGTTACCCACATACGAAAAACGAGCAGCACTCTTTGAAACAGTATGTGGGCATACTTTTATTTTGAAGTGTCTCGATTGGTCTGTCGACGGATGTAAGGAAGCTACTTCCGGGTATGAGTACACAGTTTTTTGATGCAATGAGAAGGGAGAAAGAGAGCAGCTGATTGTAACAAAGACTAAAAAGTGTCACAAGGACTTTACGCGTTTGGGCTATAAGAGCCAGAAAATCACAATTTCCTCCTAAAAGAAGCATGCAGGCCAACGAGGCATTTGTTGATTTGTTGATTAACGTGGACCCCGACTTAAACAAGTTGAAAAACTTATTCGGGTGTTACCATTTAGTGGTCAATTGTACGGAATATGTACTGTACTGTACAATCTACTAATAAAAGTATCAATCAATCAATCAAAGTTTGTCATTTGTTGGTATTTTACTTGGTAACATGTTTGATCCACATGCTGTGCATGTTATTATTTTTACGTTTGTAACATGCTTTATTTATTACAGTTTTCACGGTGAATTTGAAGTGAAAGGAAGCCTTTCAAATAAATCAGTTCAAGAAAGCCATTGTGTCTGTGCTATTTGGAGGGAGTTACACTTTCTAACCTCACTAATGCCATTGCATGGTCTATATTAGATACATAACAACGGGCGGGTGGCGGGCGGGTGTGGTTTTGATAAAATGTTGGTTCGCGTGGATGGCGGGTGGATGACGACTTTTGTGATGCGGTTGCGGATGAAATAATTGCCAATCCGCGCATCTCTAGTCCCTAGTGTGTGAATGTGAGTGTGAATGCTTTCTGTCTATCTGTGTTGGCCCTGGGATTAGGGGGCGACTTGTCTAGGGTGTACCCCGCCTTCCACCCGATTGTAGCTGAGATAGGCTCCAGCACCCCCCGCAACCCCAAAAGGCAAAAGCGGTAGAAAAATGGATGGATGGTCTGTCAAAAGACAGCTTCAACAAAATGAGTCTTATATTCAAAAATAGAAACATCTCAATTGACACCAAGGTAGTGTTGTCCCGATACCAATATCTTGGTACCGGTACCAAAATAATTTCGATACTTTCCATTACTTTTTGGTATTTTTCTAAATAAAGGGGACCACAAAAAAAGTTGCGTTATTGGCTTTATTTTAAACAAAACAATTGAATTGATGGATGGATGTTACTGCATATGTCAACATACAAATTAGGAGCCTTTGATTGCTTTGATTGTGGTTTTTATGAAAAGTTGGTTCACGTGGATGGCAGGTGGATGACGACTTTTGTGATGCGGTTGCGGATGAAATAATTGCCTATCCGCGCATCTCTAGTCCCTAGTGTGTGAATGTGAGTGTGAATGTTGTCCGTCTATCTGTGTTGGCCCTGTGATTAGATGGCGACTTGTCTAGGGTGAACCCCGCCTTCCGCACAATTGTAGCTGAGATAGGCTCCAGCACCCCCCGCAACCCCAAAAGGCACAAGCGGTAGGAAATGGATGGATGGAGGTCCATATGTCGAAAGACAGCTTCAACAAAATGAGTCTTTTATTTTAAAATAGAAACATCTCAATTGACACCAAGCTAGTGTTGTCCCGATACCAATATTTTGGTACTGGTACCAAGAAATTTTCGATACTTATTAGTACTTTTGTGTATTTTTCTAAATAAAGGGGACCACAAAAAAGTTGCGTTATTGGCTTTATTTTAACCAAAAAATCAGATGAATGGATGGATGTTACTGCATATGTCAACAGACAAATTAGGAGCATTTGATTGCTTTGATTGTGGTTTTGATAAAATGTTGGTTCTCGTGGATGGCGGGTAGATGACGACTTTTGTGATGCGGTTGCGGATGAAATAATTGCCTGTCCGCGCATCTCTAGTCCTTAGTGTTTGAATGTGAGTGTGAATGTTGTCTGTCTATCTGTGTTGGCCCTGCGATGAGGTGGCGACTTGTCTAGGGTGAACCCCGCCTTCCGCCCGATTGTAGCTGAGATAGGCTCCAGCACCCCCCGCAACCCCAAAAGGCACAAGCGGTAGAAGATGGATGGATGGATGAAGGTCTGTCCGTCAAAAGACAGCTTCAATAAAATGAGTCTTATATTTAAAAATAGAAACATTTCCATTGACACCAAGGTAGTGTTGTCTCGATACCAATATTTTGGTACCGGTACCTAAAAAATGTCGATACTTAGTACTTTTGTGTATTTTTCTAAATAAAGGGGACCACAAAAAAGTTGCGTTATTGGCTTTATTTTAACCAAAAAATCAGATGAATGGATGGATGTTACTGCATATGTCAGCAGACAAATTAGGAGCCTTTGATTGCTTGCTTACTACTAAAAAATAAATTGTGTAGAATGCTCACTATTTTATAAAGACAAAATTGTTCTTCGATTGCAATAGGTAACATATGATTAATGTTACCGCAAGATTTTTTGTTAAAATAAAGCCAATAATGCCATTTTTTGTGGTAACCTTTATTTTGAAAAGTATCAAAAAGTATCAAAATACAGTACTGGTACCAGCATATTGGTATCGAGACAACCCTTTGAGTTCAAACATCTCGATGTTTGGCATAAATACTTCAAAACGATAAGTCTCAGGTATGGTCGCGCATCTCTAGTCCCTAGTGTGTGAATGTGAGTGTGAATGTTTTCTGTCTATCTGTGTTGGCCCTGCGATGAAGAAGCGACTTGTCTAGGGTGAACCCCGCCTTCCGCCCGATTGTAGCTGAGATAGGCTCCAGCACCCCCCGCAACCCCAAAAGGCACAAGCGGTAGACGATCGATGGATGGATGGAGGTCTGTCTGTCAAAAGACAGCTTCAATAAAATAAGTCTTATATCTAAAAATAGAAACATTTCCATTGACACCAAGGTAGTGTTGTCCCGATACCAATATTTTGGTACCGGTACCTAAAAAATGTCGATACTTATTAGTACTTTTGTGTATTTTTCTAAATAAAGGGGACCACAAAAAAGTTGCGTTATTGGCTTTATTTTAACCAAAAAATCCGATGAATGGATGGATGTTACTGCATATGTCAACAAAAATTAGGAGCCTTTGATTGCTTGCCTACTACTAAAAAAGAAATTGTGTAGAATGCTCACTATTTTATAAAGACAAAATTGTTCTTCGATTGCAATAAGTAACATATGATTAATGTTACCCCAAGATTTTTTGTTAAAATAAAGCCAGTAATGCCATTTTTTGTGGTAACCTTTATTTTGATAAGTATCAAAAAGTATCAAATTACAGTACGGGTACCAGCATATTGGTATCGAGACAACCCTTTGAGTACAAACATCTCGATGTTTGGCATAAATACTTCAAAACGATAAGTCTCAGGTATGGTCGCTGACCGACAGTCATTCCCTTTTTTGCCTTTATGGCGGCATTGCATGAATCATCCACTCTCACTGAAGTCCTTTACATAGACCAGGTCTCGGTCCAAGGAATGTGCGTGAGTCACCGCCCCTTGTCGGACGACTGTCTTCGGCCCGCCTGCAGCTTCTCTCCCTGATCACTCCCCGGGGACCCATTCAATCAAACCCCCATATATTTTGTAATTAATTTTAACGGATGACTTGTGCAATAGTCGTGCTTTACTGTCTCTTTTAAATGCCATTCATCACGCTGCTGGTTTGGAGGTCCCAACATCGAACCCTCCCCTCAGCTGAGCCACTCAGGTCTGACTGAGCCCCTCTCCGAACAACGCGAGCCTCCAAACCCACCACCAACTCCACCCTCTCTCTCTCTTTCTCGCTCTCTTTCTCCCAGAGTGTCTTATGACTGACCAAGGCAGTTTTATTAGCCTTCCACCAAGCCAGCAGGAAAAAGGGGGGTGCGATAGTGCAAAGTCTTAACAAATACGCCGGAGTCGAGGAAACAACTGGCAGAAAAGACAGAGCTTTTCTCAGTAAGATTGATGACGGAGCTGAGGGAGGATTGATAAGCAAACTGCTGGGAGGGGGTGTCGGAGCTGTGGGTTCAGGGGACACAAGGAAGCAAGCTTGTCTGAATGAGAGGAAGAGCCCTCTTTTTTTTTTTAAAGTCAACTGAGAGCAAATTTGAACTCAACCTTTTGTTGAAAGCCTACCGAAACCCACTACTACCGACCACGCAGTCTGATAGTTTATATATCAATGATGAAATATTAACATTGCAAAACATGCCAATACGGCCGGTTTAGTTTACTAAATTACAATTTTAAATTTCCCATGGAGTTTCTTGTTGAAAACGTTGCGGAATGATGACGCGTGTTTGTGACGCCTCGGGTTGGAGCGGACATATTAGCGCGGCAGTCGTCTCTTTTCATAGCATAATTACACGGTAATTTAGACATTTGGGTTGCTGAATTTTTTGCAATTTGTTTAATTGATAATGGAGACTATAAAGAATAATGCTGTTGGTGGAAAAAGGTGGATTGCAGCTGCCTTTAGCACCGAATCACAGCCTGTGTTTCTTTGTTTGTTGTGAAGCTTTAACACAGAGCGGTCAAACGAACATGTTTCTCTACGTCAACCAGCAAGTTTTTGGATGGGAAAATTGTGATATTAAGTCGGCTCTTACCGGAGACTTCAGTGGATTATGCGACTGCTCTGTGATCTTGGCTCCTCCACTGGCTTCTCTGAGAGACACTGGCGTTCACCGCAACCATCCGACTTTCTGGTATGACTTTACAATCTCACTAAAATCTCACGGCGTGGCGCAGTGGGAGAGTGGCCGTGCGCAACTCGAGGGGCCCTGGTTCAAATCCCACCTAGTACCAACCTCGTCACGTCCGTTGTGTCCTGAGCAAGACACTTCACCCTTGCTCCTGATGGGTGCTGGTTGGCGCCTTGCAATGCAGCTCCCTCCATCAGTGTGTGAATGTGTGTGTGAATGGGTAAATGTGGAAGTAGTGTCAAAGCGCTTTGAGTACCTTGAAGGTAGAAAAGCGCTATACAAGTACAACCCATTTATCATTTATCATTTCAATCAATCAATCAATGTTTACTTATATAGCCCTAAATCACTAGTGTCTCAAAGGGCTGCACAAACCACTATGACATCCTCGGTAGGCCCACATAAGGGCAAGGAAAACTCACACCCAGTGGGACATCGGTGACAATAATGACCCAGTGGGACGTCGGTGACAATGATGACTATGAGAACATGATACTGTGATACTGATGGTACTGATGACTATGAGAACATGAGAACATATGAGAACATGATACTGTGAAAGATCATTTAAAACACTATTAAAAGAATAAGCAGATAAGGGATCTTCCAGAATTATCCTAGTAAATGTGTCTAATTACATTTGAAACGGTCCCACTGCCGCCGCTTTTTTTTGTTTTGTGCTTCACTCTAACTTTCCTCATTCACTAATCTTTCATCCTCGCTCAAATTATTGGGGGAATTGTCGCTTTCTCAGTCTGAATGGCTTTTGCTGCTGGAGGCTCACATTTTAAACAATGTGAGGATGTGAAGTGAAGTGAATGATATTTATATAGCGCATTTTCTCTAGTGACTCAAAGCGCTTTACATAGTGAAACCCAATATCTAAGTTACATTTAAACCAGTGTGGGTGGCACTGGGGGCAGGTGGGTAAAGTGCCTTGCCCAAGGACATAACGGCAGTGACTAGGTTGGCAGAAGCAGGAATCGAACCTGCAACCCTCAAGTTGCTGGCACGGCCGCTCTACCAACCGGTGACGTCACGCGCACAACGTCTGCTACTTCTTGTAAAGGCAAGGCTTTTTTATCAGCGACCAAAAGTTGCGAACTTTATCGTGGATGTTCTCTACTAAATCCTTTCGGCAAAAATATGGCAATATCGCGAAATGATCAAGTATGACACATAGAATGGACCTGCTATCCCCGTTTAAACAAGAAAATATCATTTCAGTAGGCCTTTAAACATTTTTCATGGGCCAAATTAGTTAGTGTCCGCCCTGAGATCGGTAGGTTGTGAGTTCAAACCCCGGTCGAGTCATACCAAAGACTATAAAAATGGGACCCATTACCTCCCTGCTTGGCACTCAGCATCAAGGGTTGGATTTAGGGGTTACATCACCAAAAATGATTCCCGGGCGCGGCCACCGCTGCTGCCCACTGCTCCCCTCACCCCCCAGGGGGTGATCAGGGGAGATGGGTCAAATGCAGAGAATAATTTCGCTACACCTTGTGTGTGTGTGACAATCAATGGTACTTTAACTTTAATAATTTTGACAAACATTTGAAGCGTATTTATCTTTTCCTTCTGCATCTGTATCGACAACTGCTTAGTGATGACCTGTTTTATAGTTCGACCCTGAAAGTGCCTGAAAGTATCATCGGTTCTTTTCATTTGTAAGTAGAATTGTCTCACATCATCAACTCATATATATCAATATGATAATAATACATATGCACATACATACATATACAAATACAAATGTGATTTACGAACTCATAAATAACGCATATTTGTAAATATATTTTTGAGATTTAAAAATATACACCAATAAAATGTATAAATACAAAAATTTGACATACAAATAAACCTTTGTATTTTGTGGCACACACACTAACTGTGTTTCACTGTGCTGCCCGATAACAGAGCAATACATTCAAAAATAAGAAATACAACAATACTGAACATATGGAACATGCAAAAAGACACTTACCGTATTTTCCGGACCATAGGGTGCACTCGATTACAAGGCACACTGCCGGTGAGCGTTCTAGTCAGGTATATTTCCATACAAAAAGTGCACCGGATTATAAGGCGCATTATAAGGGGCATATTATTATTATTTTATTCTAAATGGTAAACAGTTCCTTGGGGTCTACAGTACATAACATGTGATGGTGGTTCTTTGCTCAACATGTTGAATAGATTATGTTTCACAGATCATCTTCAAGCCACTTTCTGACGGTCGCTTCAGGATGCACTGTTTTGTGGGCGGTCTTATTTACGTGGCACACCTCCGGCAGTGTCTTTTCCCCATCATCTTTGTTGTAGCGGTGTAGCGTGCAAGGACGAGAGTGGAAGAAGTGTCAAAAGATGGAACTATCTGTTTTAATGACATTCAGACTTTACTTAAATCAAAACTGTAGCAGCATTTCCTCATCCGTGGCTCACTAGTGCGACAACGCCTGAAATGTGTCCTGTGAAAAATCGTCCGGCTGGAACTCTCTAATAATTAATGTTCCTTGGGTGAATAATGTAAAGTCACTGCACAGGTATAAGTAAATAAGAACTTATATTAGAATTACATAACATTTTACATTAGAATAGGCAACAGTGGATGTCACATAATAAAAATATAGAGAAAAAGAAGAAGCGTATCGACTACGGGGACAGGCGGGGACTATAAAAGGCGGACGCGCACACATTTTCAGGAATTATGCAGATCCCAAATACACATCAGCAGATACCAGAAGGTAAGAAAAGTTGCTGTTATATAATAGTGCAAAACAAAACGCCAGATAATATGTCTTACCTTACACACACACTATGATAACACTCGTATGTTGAACCACTTTAATTCATCAAGCGGTGCAGCTTCATAGCTTACCAAAGTTGTACTAAAACATTTTGATAGATTTTTGAGCAGCCGTTCTATATTTTCAATGGAACATTTAAAATATCGGTGTTGTTTACTCGAGTAAACAGATCTGTTATGTGTGACTGCCATCTAGTGGTCACACTTATAAATTCACTATGTACCAAATAAAATAGCTTTGAGGTCGGTAAGCACAACTAAAAGTATTTTGTAAATTAGGCGCACTGGGTGCACTGTTGAGTTTTGAGAAAATTAAAGGAAATTAAGTGCGCCTTATAGTCCGAAAAATACGGTACTTCAGTTGTAATGTTTGAGGATCAACATTTCGGGTGTTCCTGATTGCATTCTTTTTTGTTTGTTGAGGGCTGCTGTTGGTGTGTTGAGTTTAGCAATCAAGTTTAAAAAGTGCTTCTGTCAGGACGCTATGTTACTTGAACAATGTCACCACCGAGCACTTGTTGCAGGAGTCTGCATTCACTTTAAGGCACCGACGGCTTCTTCTTTTTTCAGTGTGGTTACTACCGTGTAAATCAGCACCGCCGCCATTACGGAACCGGTTTTCGATGCCCACCCCTAGCCAAGCCGTGGAAATACAATCCACACATCCTGGGATGATTCATCTAAGTTAGAACTGGGCTTCCATGTGCTGAAACTACGAGTGCAAATTGTTCTGCAAAAAGTTGGTCAACCTGACAGCCTCCACCCACAGGGACAAAGGCAGTAGATAACTGGCAAGAGGCTTCACTCTGTTTCTTTTACTCGGCTATGGATAGCTTAAAACGTTATGAACAGATTTGTATTAATCGTGACAAATTGGTATTTTAGGAAATGGGATAGGGAACAATTGATAACATCTTAGGGCTTACCCGGATCACCGTCTGGTAAGACTAATGTCTGCGCTTTCTGAGTGCGTTTCTAGTTTCTGTTGTCCTCGGTGGCAGCTGTCATTCGTGTCTTGCAAGAGAAGCAATTGGTTGGACCTGAGGGTTCCTGGTTCGATCCCCAGTCTTTACCAACCTAGTCACATCCATTGTGTCCTTGAGGAAGACACTTAACCCTTGCTCCTGACGAGTCATGGTTAGTGCCTTGCATGGCAGCTTTGGCCATCAGTGTGTGTGAATGGGTGAATGTGGAAATAGTGTCGAAGCGCTTTGATTACCTTGAAGGTAGAAAAGCGCTATAAAAGTATAACCCATTTACCATTTACCATGCTGTGGGTTTCACATGTTATGTCATTCAGTTTTCTTTTGTTATACGAAGTGTTTTGCGATGACTGAGAAGTTACGTAGAGCAATTGCATAATAGTCATTCAACAATTCAACTTTGTAGAATTCACACATGCATGAATGTAAGTGCGCAATCATTCCTACCCCGTTCTGCCTATTCCGGGCATCCCAAAAGTGGAGTAGTGTGCCACCCTTAAAGGGGAACATTATCACCAAACCTCTGCAAGTGTCAATATATACCTTGATGTTGCAGAAAAAAGACCATGTATTTTTTTTATCGATTTCCGAACTCTAAATGGATGAATTTTGGCAAACTAAATGCCTTTCTGTTTATCGGTCTTTTAGCGATGACGTCAGAACGTGACGTCACCGAGGTAACACACCCGCCATTTTCATTTTCACATTACAAACACCGGGTCTCAGCTCTGTTATTTTCCGTTTTTTCGACTATTTTTTGGAACCTTGGAGACATCATGCCTCGTCGGTGTGTTGTCGGAGGGTGTAACAACACTAACAGAGAGGGATTCAAGTTGCACCACTGGAAAGAAATCTGCCGCCAGACCCCCATTGAATGTGCCAGAGTGTCTTCACATTTGACCGGCGATGCTAAGACACACATGGCAGAGAGATGTATGGATAACCTGCAGATGCATTTGCAACGATTAAGTCAACGAAATCACAAAGGTGAGTTTTGTTGATGTTGTTGACTTATGTGCTAATCAGACTGATTTTGGTCACGGCATGACTGCCAGCTAATTGATGCTAACATGCTATGCTAATCGATGCTAACATGCTATTTACGCTAGCTGTATGTACATTTGAAACGAGATACCCACATTTAATGTGAAACAAACACTTACCAATCGACGGATTTAAGTTGCTCCAGTGTCACAAGACGCGAAAGTCCTGATCGTTTGGTCCGCACATTTTACCGGAGATGCTAATAAGGCAGCCACGCTATGGGCCACTTCATTAGGTACACCCACGCTATGGCCGAATAGCGTCAATAGCTATTCGCTCAATAGCTTCAATTTCTTCTTCAATTTCGTTTTCGCTATCTGCCTCCATACTCCGACCATCTGTTTCAATACATGCGTAATCTGTTGAATCGCTTAAACCGCTGAAATCCGAGTCTGAATCTGAGCTAATGTCGCTATATCATGCTGTGGTAACCGCCATGTTGTTTGTGTTGGCAGCCCTGTATGACGTCACAGGGAATTGGACGGGTGGATATAGCGATGGTGAAAATCAGGCACTTTGAAGCAGTTTTTCGGGATACTCCGGGAGGGGTAAAATTCGGAAAAAAACTTTGAAAAATAAAACAAGCCACTGGGAACTGATTTTTATTGTTTTTAACCCTTTTGAAATTGTGATAATGTTCCCCTTTTAAGCACAAATCAGACAATAGTAAGATTGGCCTAGTGTGAGTACGCCGTTAGACCCAGTGCATGCAAACTAGAACTTCACAGAAAAGCATGCAAACTATACACAAACTATATCAGTAATCTGATTCATGTGTGCATGTAAACATACTAACTGTAAATCCCTACCACAGGGTGCACGTGCTGCCAAGCCACTGTTGAGTCTGTGTACAGTCAAAAGGTTAGATATCACAGCAGCCTTTAATCAAGAACTGTTCTCAATATCCTCCCTCTGTGGTCCTCTTCTTGACCCCTGGTCTTGACAGCAAGGCTAGACGATACAGTAACACCCAAGTCTACATTTTCTTTCATCTCCAGCTCCTCATCTGAATTCCTAATGTGTTTGTGCTTGTCCGAAAGGTGCATGATAGCCTGCATGTTTGCTTGTGTGCACATTTGAACGCATGCGTTTGAATGTGCGTGCGTGCGTTTGCGTGTGCATGTCGGTATTTGGCTGAATAAGAAGGGGATACTTGAATAACAGCCTAGTAAATATCAGGGCTGGGTTTATTGGTTTTGAAGCATTTGTTGGGAAACACTGAAGCAAGGAAGGTCTTTAGCAGAGTGTCAGGGCGGTGCTACTATCTAGGTCAAAAAAGAATGTTAAGGAAATCCGCTTTGACATTAAAAGGTTGACATAGGAAATGTTTCAAGATCAAAGGTGCAAAGCATAAAAGGGGTCGTATTTGTAATCTACTGTACACTTAAAACACTTACACTGTACACCTATACTGTAGATATGTTATGTAAATATTCCGTATAGATGTTATATTTGATATTATATGTCCCAGCAAGAAATCTGCGTTCCAAGGACTCCGGCTTATTAGTAATTCCCAGAGCCCAAAAAAAGTCTGCGGGCTATAGAGCGTTTTCCGTTCGGGCTCCAGTACTCTGGAATGCCCTCCCGATAACAGTTCGAGACTCAGTAGAAGCATTTAAGTCTCACCTTAAAACTCATTTGTATACTCTAGCCTTTAAATAGACCCCCTTTTTAGACCAGTTGATCTGCCATTTATTTTCTTTTTTTCCTCTGTTCCGCTCTCCCTTGTGGAGGGGGTCCGGATGAAGTACTGGCTGTCCAGAGTCGGGACCCAGGATGGACCGCTCGTCCAGAGTCGGGAGCCAGGATGGACCGCTCGCCTGTGTATCAACTGGGGACATCTCTGCGCTGCTGATCCGCCTCCGCTTGGGATGGTTTCCTGTTGGCTCCAATATGGACGGGACTCTCGCTACTGTGTTGGATCCACTTCGGACTGGACTCTCACGGTTGTGTTGGATCCACTATGGATTGAACTTTCACAGTATCATGTTAGACCCCCTCGACATTCATTGCTTTCGGTCCCCTAGAGAGGGGGTGGGGGTTGCCCACATATGTGGTCCTCTCCAAGGTTTCTCATAGTCATCATTGGGGGCGGCATGGCGTAGTGGGTAGAGCGGCCGTGCCAGAAAACTGAGGGTAGCAGGTTTGCTTCCCACCTTTGACATCCAAATCGGTGCCGTTGTGTCCTTGGGCAGGACACTTCACCCTTTGCCCCCGGTGCCGCTCACACTGGTGAATGAATGATGAATTAATTATTGGTGGTGGTCGGAGGGGCTGTAGGCCCAAACCGGCAGCCACGCTTCTGTCAGTCTACCCCAGGGCAGCTGTGGCTACTTATGTAGCTTACCACCACCAGGCGTGAATGAATGATGGGTTGCCACTTCTCTGTGAGCGTTTTGAGTATCTAATAATAGAACAAGCGCGAAATAAATCTAATCCATTATTATTATTATTAATATTGTCACTGTCACCGACGTCCCACTGGGTGTGAGTTTTCCTTGCCCTTATGTGGGCTCTACCAAGGATGTCGTTTTTTTTTTGTGTTGTGGTTTGTGCAGCCCTTTGAGACACTAGTGATTTAGGGCTATATAAAAAAACATTGATTGATTAATATATTGCTTTTAGTTTATTTTATACTTGCATGGTCCTTTCCATCTTTTTCATCATTTCTAACTGAGCTACTGTGTGGAACAATTTCCCTTGTGGATCATTAAAGCTCTGCGATGAGGTGGCGACTTGTCCAGGGTGTACCCCGCCTTCCGCCCGATTGTAGCTGAGATAGGCACCAGCGCCCCCCGGCGACCCCAAAGGGAATAAGCGGCCGAAATCGGATGGATGGATGGATCCTTAAAGCTTGTCTTAGTCTAATAATACGTTAATATTCATAATGAATACAAATATTTGTGCATTATTTCTTAATACCTAACTCTAGACATACTTGAACGGCATTTGTGTTAGTTGTGTCCTCTATGCACACATGCTCAGGCTCCCATAGCCAAATCTAATTCTGGTTACCAAGAGTAACACAGTAAACTTTTGTTTACTGTCAAATGTTTTTGGGCCTGACCGTGGTAAACTAATTAAATACATAATTTGAATATTTTCATAGTCAGAGCATAACAAATCCTGTTTACGACTTTCTAAATACTTTTTTTTTCTTTACATTAAGACAGCCCTCCAGACATGAAATATTAACCAGACAATCACCTTTACACATCGCAAACTTGAGATCTCAATATGGCGAGTGACAACCTATCATAATAACCACTAGGCTGCTGTTAGCTCTATAGCCCCTATAGCGTATTACACAAATGATAATAAATACAAAAAATCAGACCAGAAACAACATCTAGTTTAGGTCCACATGAAGCTTAGACCCTGACTTCAGGTCCATCTTGTGCTTATTTAACTGCTGGAGGAGTTTCACAATCACCAGCTGAACATTATTCTCTTCAACACTTGAGATAATGAACACGTGATGTGCGGATTGATACTTAAGTATGGATCTTTATGCTCTGATGTCAATTCTCAAATCAAAATATCAATCATTTTAATACTTTAGCCCAGGCATGTCCAAAGTATGGCCAGGGAGCCATTTGCACCATTAAGTTGTGTAGACCCGCAAAATGTGGAAAGAAAACAACAATAAAAATGTAAGAAAAAAAAGTGCAAAAATACATAATGTAATGATAAAAAAAGCTTAACATGTAATACAACATTTCACAAAATAAATTGATACCAAAAGTATGCAGGGGACATTTTGATATATTTTTATTTTGTAACCAAAAAAATAGACACAAAAACATATCAGAACTTAGTTTCAGCTTTGTGTTATAAGTGACAAATTGTAGTATTGCTATTTATTATAAAAATTCCAGCTTTTTCCCATTACATTATGTCTTTTTGCTGGGGTTTTTCCCACATTATGTCGCGGGCCGAAAAAAACGCCAGCTTTGGTCCGCCATTGGCCCTTTGGCCGGGACTTTGGTCACACCTGTAGTAACTAACCAAATATAGTAAACTTTGTCACCTACAACACAAAGCCGACACTAAGTTATTATTCGAAATATATGTAATCTGTCTATATTTAATATGATACAGACCCCTTCTTTGGCTATTTTTAAGACCCTTCTTAAAAAACATTTTTATTCACTGGCTTTTAACCCAGCATGAGACTTTAAACTGTTTTTAACTTTTTTAACTGTTTTTAACTTTTTAACTGCTTTTTATCTAACAAATTGTTCTAAGGGTAATTTGTATTTGCTACTTCAATGTATCAGCCTTCCCGGTAAGGTTTATTCAGGTGTACTGGAGAGGAGGCTACGCCGGATAGTCGAACCTCAGATTCAGGAGGAACAGTGTGGTTTTAGTCCTGGTCGTGGAACTGTGGACCAGCTCTATACTCTCGGCAGGGTTCTTGAGGGTGCATGGGAGTTTGCCCAACCAGTCTACATGTGCTTTGTGGACTTGGAGAAGGCATTCGACCGTGTCCCTCGGGAAGTCCTGTGGGGAGTGCTCAGAGAGTATGGGGTACCGAACTGTCTTATTGTGGCAGTCCGCTCCCTGTATGATCAGTGCCAGAGCTTGGTCCGCATTGCCGGCAGTAAGTCGGACACATTTCCAGTGAGAGTTGGACTCCGCCAAGGCTGTCCTTTGTCACCGATTCTGTTCATAACTTTTATGGACAGAATTTCTAGGCGCAGCCAAGGCGTTGAGGGGATCCGGTTTGGTGGCCGCGGGATTAGGTCTCTGCTTTTTGCAGATGATGTAGTCCTGATAGCTTCATCTGGCCGGGACCTTCAGCTCTCACTGGATCGGTTCGCAGCCGAGTGTGAAGCGACCGGAATGAGAATCAACACCTCCAAGTCTGTGTCCATGGTTCTCGCCCGGAAAAGGGTGGAGTGCCATCTCCGGGTTGGGGAGGAGACCCTGCCCCAAGTGGAGGAGTTCAAGTACCTAGGAGTCTTGTTCACGAGTGGGGGAAGAGTGGATCGTGAGACCGACAGGCGGATCGGTGCTGCGTCTACAGTAATGCGGACGTTGTATCGATCCGTTCTGGTGAAGAAGGAGCTGAGCCAGAAGGCAAAGCTCTCAATTTACCGGTCGATCTACCTTCCCATCCTCACCTATGGTCATGAGCTCTGGGTCATGACCGAAAGGATAAGATCACGGGTACAAGCGGCCGAAATGAGTTTCCTCCGCCGGGTGGCGGGGCTCTCCCTTAGAGATAGGGTGAGAAGCTCTGCCATCCGGGAGGAACTCAAAGTAAAGCCGCTGCTCCTTCACATCGAGAGGAGCCAGATGAGGTGGTTCGGGCATCTGGTCAGGATGCCACCCGAACGCCTCCCTAGGGAGGTGTTTAGGGCACGTCCAGCTGGTAGGAGGCCACGGGGAAGACCCAGGACATGTTGGGAAGACTATGTCTCCCGGCTGGCCTGGGAACGCCTCGGGATCCCCCAGGAAGAGCTAGACGAAGTGGCTGGAGAGAGGGAAGTCTGGGCTTCCCTGCTTATGCTGCTGCCCCCGCGACCCGACCTCGGATAAGCGGAAGATGATGGATGGATGGATGGATGTGTATTTTACTTCTGTTTTAAATGTTATTTTTTCAGTCTGTTCTTTGCCCTGATTTCTTCGTGGTGTACAGCCATTTGTTCTTCAACTGTGGTTGTTTTTAAAGGGCTTTATAAATAAAGTTGGTATGGTATGGTATTTCTGTTTTTAGCACTTTTTTTTACAAAATAGAAAATGGCCTCTGTATACATTGATAACGCATTCAGTACAAAATAACGGCATCATTCTATTCTCCCTGGGATTTTATATTGCTTGAAGATGACCCCCCCCCCCCCCAAGGGCAGCAACACTTACAACACACTACTTTTTGAATTTCACCAGGCACAAAAGGTGTATCTGTACAAAGTATCGGTATTGCTGATGACAGCCGGAATTTTACTCGGTATCAGATTGGAAAGAAAATCAGTGGTATCACTACATTCAGTTCAGTTGAGTTTCAGTTTCAGTTCACTTTGAACATACATACAATACAATGTAATACCTCACATTACCATGAATTGATTAACGTGGGCCCCGACTTAAAGAAGTTGAAAAACCTATTCGGGTGTTACCATTTAGTGGTCAATTGTACGGAATATGTACTGTACTGTGCAAACTACTAATAAAAGTTTCAATCAATCAATCAATCAATCAAAACACAATTCCAGTTGTTTCACGTCCGAAAAGGAGTAGGAAGAAGCAGAACTCATTCTCCGATAACAGCCGGAATTTTACTCGCTATCAGATTGGAAAGAAAATCAGTGGTATCACTACATTCAGTTCAGTTGAGTTTCAGTTTCAGTTCACTTCGAACATACATACAATACAATGTAATGACTCACATTACCATGAATTGATTACCGTAGACCCCGACTTAAAGAAGTTGAAAAACATTCGGGTGTTACCATTTAGTGGTCAATTGTACGGAATATGTACTGTACTGTGCAATCTAGTAATAAAAGTTTCAATCAATCAATCGATCAAAACACAATTCCAGTTGTTTCATTACAGCACGTCCGAAAAGGAGTAGGAAGAAGCAGAACTCATTTAATCCTAGCCCTTTTCCTACAATAGCAATTTAATCCAATTTCCTTATTCTCTGTAAAAGAACAGTGACAAAATAAATAAGAAATAAATAATATGCCATAGTAAGCATACAAATATTGAGCCACATTGCAATATTTACATTTTTACTCATAGCACAAAATAGCAAAATGGAAATGATATTTCTCGCACACTTCCTTGTTTCTAATAAAGTTACGCAATGTCGTATCGAACATCTGCATTTTATGAATACCCTTCATGAGAATGTTCCGCTTTTTTTTCACCCCTTGGAGGAAAGGAGATCTGCTTGTACCTCCACAGGACTGAGTAGCCTTTGTGACCAATTGACAGCCCGATAATTTATCGCCCTTTACGTCCTGTGACTTGAAGAAAAAAAAAAAAACTTTCCTCGCCGACCTCTGAATTTTGAGGAGGGAAGTGTGTTTCGACTCTTTGTCCTTGAAGGTGGGGTCACAAAACCTGGAATGCACAGGAAGGAAGTTAAAGGAGTATTGATATCTGTCAAAACCCCCTTTTTCTACTTCCCCCCCCTTCCTTTGTTTCCTGCTCCCTCTTTTTATTTTTTTTTTGTTTAATGAGAAAAGGGATGAGGGAAGAATGAATAAGTGAGGTCCAGGACTAAAGGGGGTCTATATGAGCATGCGTGTGCATGATGTTGTGGAGGAGTTTCAGAGGCGGTGGGCTTTTTCCTCTTGGGCTGTCTCTCATCACGTCGTTTACCCCCCAGGAAGCTTTAGATGTCCGTCTGGCTTCATAATTCTCTTATCGAGCTAATCTGAGAGATAAGGAAAGGGGGAGTCGCAAGTGTTAACCCAGCACATCGGCGCTGGAATCCAATTGCAGAAGGCTCATTCCCAACTCGCCTGCCTGGGAGACCTGTTGGCTTTTGAGGGTCCTGTGTCCATGCAGACATTTCAACGCACAGATGCTTGTGTATCGCAGCTTTTGTCCGTTTCTGTGTCTGCTGAGTGCACCCCCCCGCCCCCTCGCACTGATACGGTTGCCACCCACTTGCAGGGCTGCTGGAGTATGATTGATCTGGGCAGAGGTAGTGGTCACATCCTGAACTGGAGTTGATTTCCTCTCCTCCCCGAATACAGACCTGGTGTTTATCATAGGCTCAGTGTCATGTTTGTATGTTTTCATAGATCAGAGCGCTCATAGGAGGTAGCATGGGAGGAGAGGAGGTGGGATCAGGTCTGAGAGGAAAAGGAAAGAAAGAAAAAAAAAAATTGTGAAATCACAAACACGCTTTCTTTCTCCGGCTTAGGGCGTAAATCCCTAATGGATGTTAGGTAGTCAGAAAAAGTGCTAACCGACCCACGGAAGTTTGACCGGGAGATTTTTTTTTTACATGTCAAAAAAAGGGGGGAAAAAGGTACAAATATCCAGACTTTTTTTGTGATTATCGAGATTCGAATGCAGCTGGCTCCAGCAACCCCGAAATGGACAAGCGGTAGAAAAATGCATTGACGGATGGAGGTCTGTCTGTCAAAAGACAGCTTCAATAAAATGACTAACGTACTTTATTTATTACAGTTTTCACGGTGAATTTGAAGAGAAATGAAGCCTTTAAATAAATCAGTTCAAGAAAGCCATTGTGTCTGTGCTATTTGGAGGGAGTTACACTTTCTAACCTCACTAATGCCATTGCATGGTCTGTATTAGATATATAACAACGGGCGGGTGGCGGGCGGGTGTGGTTTTGATAAAATGTTGGTTCGCGTGGATGGCGGGTGGATGACGACTTTTGTGATGCGGTTGCGGATTAAATAATTGCCTATCCGCACATCTCTAGTCCCTAGTGTGTGAATGTGAGTGTGAATGGTGTCTGTCTACCTGTGTTGGCCCTGTGATGAGGTGGAGACTTGTCCAGGGTGAACCCCGCCTTCCGCCCGATTGTAGCTGAGATAGGCTCCAGCACCGCCCGAGACCCCAAAAGGCACAAGCGGTAGAAAATGGATGGTTTGATGGAGGTCCGTCTGTCAAAAGACAGCTTTAATAAAATTAGTCTTATATTTAAAAATAGAAACGTCTCAATTGACACCAAACTAGTGTTGTCCCGATACCAATATTTTGGTACCGGTACCGACACCAAAATTATTTCGATACTGTTCGGTACTTTTCTAAATATAGGGAACCACAAAAAAATGGGCGTTATTGTCTTTATTTCGACAAAAAAATCTTAGGGTATATTAAAGGCCTACTGAAATGAGATTTTCTTATTCAAACGGGGATAGCAGGTCCATTCTATGTGTCATACTTGATCATTTCGCGATATTGCCATATTTTTGCTGAAAGGATTTAGTAGAGAACATCGACGATAAAGTTCGCAACTTTTGGTCGCTAACAGAAAAGCCCTGCCTTTACCGGAAGTCGCAGACGATGACGTCACCCGTTGATGGCTCCTCACATCCTCACATTGTTTTTAATGGGAGCCTCCAACAAAAAGAGCTATTCGGACCGAGAAAAAGACGATTTCCCCATTAATTTGAGCGAGGATGAAATATTCGTGTTTGAGGATATTGATAGCGACGGACGAGAAAAAAAAAACAAAAAAAAACGCGATTGCATTGGGACGGATTCAGATGTTTTTAGACACATTTACTAGGATAATTCTGGGAAATCCCTTATCTTTCTATTTTGTTACTAGTGTTTTAGTGAGTTTATAAGTACCTGATAGTCGGAGGGGTGTGTCCACGGGTGTCTTGACGGGCAGTGTCTCAGGGAAGTCGATGGCAGTTTTATGGACGGCGCAAGCTCAGACGATATCCGGTAAGAATCGACTTTTTGCCACAATTTTCCTACCGAAACCTGCTGGTTGACATTCGGTCGGGATCCATGTTTGCTTGACTGCTGTGATCCATAGTAAAGTTTCTCCTCCGGGAATTTTAAACAAGGAATCACCGTGTGTTTGTGTGGCTAAAGGCTAAAGCTTCCCAACTCCATCTTTCTACTTTGACTTCTCCAATATTAATTGAACAAATTGCAAAAGATTCAGCAACACAGATCTCCAAAATACTGTGTAATTATGCTGTTAAAGCAGACGACTTTTAGCTGTGTGTGTGTGCAGCGCTCATATTTCCAAACAGTCCGTGACGTCACGCGTACACGTCATCATTCCGCAACGTTTTCAAGAAACAACTCTCGGGAAATTAAAAATTGCAATTTAGTAAACTAAAAAGGCCGTATTGGCATGTGTTGCAATGTTAATATTTCATCATTGATATATAAACTATCAGACTGCCTGGTGGGTAGTAGTGGGTTTCAGTAGGCCTTTAAATACATGTTTCTCAATACAAGTTTGTCCTTAAATAAAATAGTAAACATAGTAGACAAGAAAATGACTCTGATTGTTCCCAATGTTTAGGAAAGTTGCGACGTCGTGCATAATACTTAAAGATTGTTTGAATTTGAGTGAAATGGCGCTATCACGGCATGGTAAAATCCTGTAATCCTGAAATACAAATAACTGCAGAACTGTACTAAGTGTGATTATAGCCCTGGTTGGTTACATATTTTTGCCATCCATACATCCACTGATCCATTATCCATCTATTGAGTGTATTCTTTTTAGGGTCTTGGCATGGGCTAATAACATGACTACATGCTGGACCGATTGTCAGTCAGACACAGGACACTGAGTGGGTATTGACAGGACGGTTGCTAGGAATTATAGGCCATTTAAAAGAATATCCGTGTGTGTGTGGCAGTGTGGGCCCTAACGGGCAGTGGGACCTTAGAATTAAAGGGACGGCGTGGCGCAGTGGGAGAGTGACCGTGTGCACACCGAGGGTCACTGGCTCAAATCCCACCTAGTACCAACCTCGTCACGTCCGTTGTGTCCTGAGCAAGACACTTCACCCTTGCTCCTGATGGGTGCTGGTTGGCGCCTTGCATGGCAGCTCCCTCCATCAGTGTGTGAATGTGTGTGTGAATGGGTAAATGTGGAAGTAGTGTCAAAGCGCTTTGAGTACCTTGAAGGTAGAAAAGCGCTATACAAGTACAACCCATTTAACCCATTTAATTGTCATCACCTTTCCCCCCTATGGGAAGGCACTGTGGGTATCATAGTCATCATGGTCGACGTCCCACTGGGGTGAGTTTTTCCTTGCCCTTACCGAGGATGTCGTTGTGATTTGTGCAGCCCTTTGAGGCACTTGAGATTTAGGGCTATATAAATAAACATTGATTGATTGATATTGGTTCAACGTCAAGTACAACAATGCTACCATTGCTCTAAACCAGACCTGGGCAAATTAAGGCCCGTCCAGCTTTTCAATCTGGCCCGTCAGAAATTCCCATATAATATTTTTAGATCTTTAAGACGGAAACTGTAGCCGCCATTATGATGTGCAGTGATGTTTTCAAATTACCGTAAGTCTTGAACTATAAAAGGTATTTTAATGGTTTTGCATGATATACTAGTTACTATGCTAATCTACGTCACAGCAGCTCAGACGAGGCACCAAGCAGTGTGGGTGGGGAGCGTTTCCACAGAGTGCTTCCAGCCTGAAATGTGGGTGTCAGGAACAGACGTGGAAATTGATTTTTACAACAACGTTCTAAAGCTTAGCGATATATCACATGTATCATATTGCAGGTGTGTTTATTTTTTCCCCTTCACGTTCATATTTCGCTGTGTTTGTTGCATTTTTGTTGCGTTTTGCTTGATTGTAAAATATGTCGATCGAGAAGGGGAGTGACGTTCATATGTTGTCAATATTCAGTGTTTTATTATTCATAGTTGATATTGTGAATCCCACATTCTTTATTTTCGTGTACATTTTCGGTGTTTCATTCAGTTAAAAAATTTGAATTTCCATTCCGTTTTTTTAAGGCGGTCTGTTATATAGTTTTTAGCATTCAGACATTATTGTGAGGTTTTGTATTAGTGTTCCTAAAAATAGACACGTTTTTTCTCTAAATGTGGCCCCCTAGGCAAAATAATATAAATATAATTATAAATAGGAAATGATTCATAATCGATGAGCCATTCCAGCGTCAAGCTGTGACAAACAATAGTAAATATTGTGTTTAAAGAAAAAAACAGTACAACTAAACCAAAACACAAATAAGTCTCTTTGAGTAGGCAGGGACTTTGAGTAGAGTAGCCGCTCCTCTACTTCGAGAGGAGCCTGATGAGGTGACTCAAGCATATGGTCAGGGTGCCTCCAGGACGCCTCAAAGGGGAGTTGTTCATGGCTAATCCGACTGGCAGGAGGCCTTGGAGAAGACTCAGGACAAGTTGTGGAGACTGTATTTTAACTGGCTTAGAAATGCCTCAGGATCCCTTGGGAGGGAGCTGGATAAAGTAGCTGGGGAGAGAGCTTCGACTGCTGGCCCAGTGACCCAACCCTGGATAAGTGGAAGAAGATAAATGGATGATAATTAAGTCATTGGAAAAACTCAGCTCCTTATCAGGTTTGTGCAAAATTTATATCCTGTTGCAACACAGCAGGTGCACATATGTAGGAATTATTTTAGCAACAGTTTCCAAGTGTTTTTTTTTTCTGTTCGTTTTCTTCTAAAGAAAATGCCGGATTTATAGTACAGTATCATTTACAGTACCTTTTGAAAGGAGACGGTCAGGTAGCGAACCCTATAACTAAGACTAGAGACTAGGGTTTATATTCTATTTTGCTCTTTTAGGACAACAAACACTTGGACTATCAATCAATCAATCAATCAATCAATAAATGGGTTGTACTTGTAAAGCGCTTTTCTACCTTCAAGGTACTCAAAGCGCTTTGACACTCAATCAATCAATCAATCAATGTTTACTTATATAGCCCTAAATCACTAGTGTCTCAAAGGGCTGCACAAACCACCACGACATCCTCGGTAGGCCCACATAAGGGCAAGGAAAACTCACACCCAGTGGGACATCGGTGACAATAATGATCCAGTGGGACGTCTGTGACAATAATGACTATGAGAACCTTAGAGAGGAGGAAAGCGATGGATGTCGAGCGGGTCTAACATGATACTGTGAAAGTTCAATCCACAATGGATCCAACACAGTCGCGAGAGTCCAGTCCAAAGCGGATCCAACACAGCAGCGAGAGTCCCGTTCACAGCGGAGCCAGCAGGAAACCATCCCAAGCGGAGGCGGATCAGCAGCGCAGAGATGTCCCCAGCCGATACACAGGCAAGCAGTACATGGCCACCGGATCGGACTGGACCCCCTCCACAGGGGAGAGTGGGACATAGAAGAAAAAGAAAAGAAACAGCAGATCAACTGGTCTAAAAAGGGAGTCTATTTAAAGGCTAGAGTATACAAATGAGTTTTAAGGTGAGACTTAAATGCTTCTACTGAGGTGGCATCTCGAACTGTTACCGGGAGGGCATTCCAGAGTACTGGAGCCCGATCACACTACTTCCATATGTACCCATTCACACACATATTCACACACTGATGGAGGGAGCTGCCATGCAAGGCGCTACCCAGCACCCATCAGGAGCAAGGGTGAAGTGTCTTGCTCAGGACACAAACGGACGTGACGAGGTTGGTACTAGGTGGGAATTGAACCAGGGACCCTCGGGCTGCACCACGCCGTCCCTTCAATCAATCAATCAATCAATCAATCAATCAATCAATCAAGCTTTATTGCAGACTCCAATGTCCAAGTAGACATAAAATCACATACAGTACATAAAACAAACAAAAATACAGGATAAAAGGGATCATCACATACTATTAAAAACAGTGCTTGCACATATTCAGTTTAATATGCATCATTTAATAATGGATCTACTAAATAAATAAAAGCAGCAATAAAAAATTAAAAAAACTTTAAAAATGTGTTTACACATTCTATAAAAGGCGTAGATACCAGTGTTTCCATACATACGATTGGTACCTAACAGAACTAGACAAATACTATAAGCTCCTTTGGACAAATTTTAAAACAATAAACTCATGAAGTCGGTGAAGATATCCGGTCTACAGAAACAGGTGAGTGTTGAACTATCACCATCGAAGCACAGTCACAAAAAACTGGATATTATTTGGCAAAACAGGTCATTACAAAAACTTGCCGGATGAACTGGCAGAAATTGCATCACCGTCCCGTCTCTAATAAAACTACATTCTGGATAGCATAACCCCTCTTCAAATGTTGTTTCTACAAACCCCAGTTGTTTACATGAATAACAATTTATGTTTTTTCAGTTAGAAAAGCGTTGTCGGTGACGGAATATAATGTTCCTTCGGTCCAGGTTCACCCGGTCCATGGCTGCAGGTTTCCTGGTGTTTTGTTCAATCCATGTTTTCAGTCCGGTGTGTACTGCGGGAGTAGTTTCCTGAGCTTCACTATTCTGAATCACTGGCTGGTTTGTCTGCCAATAGCAGAATGACATATTTCCTGGAACAGGTGGCTTCTTTTGCAGTAATTATTAATCAAAGGTGTCATTCAGATGCCATGCGTTTACAGACCTCTTAATAAAATGTCGTACCGCCAAGTTCCCTTTGGCAAACATGACTCACAAACAGAGTTTGGTACCATACTTAATCATTTCATTCAGATATCTCATTTTTGACAGTTTGAGTGTTGCGTAATATCTCGTCACCTTTTATTACAACGTTGCGTTGTGCATTTTTATTTTGGAATTAAATAATGAACACATTCTGAACTTTCTTAAGAAACCCTGAGTCACTGCATTTGTCTCCTACTCCTCTGCTCTGACTTTTTGGCCAAGATTATAGAGCATGCAGTAGATTGAGTAATGGCATGACATGAGAAGATCCTACCTTCTAATTATCCTTCCGTCTTTTTTCGTTCCTATAGATTGTTCTCTGACTCTGATTTGTTGGCATTGTCTGCCTCCTTTAATCTGTGCTTACTGCTGATAGTGGGATGATGTGAATTGAAGGGCAGAGGGTCTTCAATGACTAACACATGCGCTCACTTATCTAAACGTCCATCCGTTATGTATCTACTGTTTTACTCTGGGGTCATATTGTGCAAAACCTAATTTTCTTACCTGTTAGTACCTGTTTTTGTGTATTTGGGATCCCCATAAAATTATGTTCCAGATTATGTCATATTTGGCATGTTTACATCAGTGGATAACTCTATAAATGGTTGAGGTTTACCAGAAGACCCCTGCACAAGTCCTCTATTTTTATTTAGTTGTAGTCCAAACAAAACCATGTCCACAACAGTGTTAATCTTGACAGCAGTTTTACAATAAGTTTGTCATTGTGTTTTGACAAAAATGTATTTCAGTTTTAGTCCAATTTTAGTCAACTAAACAACACAACATTTTGTCCAGCTCAAGTCGACTAAAATATAAAGAACAAAACCCAAAACCAGTGAAGTTGGCACTGTGGAATTTGTAAATAAAAACATAATACATCCATCCATCATCTTCCGCTTATCCGAGGTCGGGTCGCGGGGGCAGCAGCCTAAGCAGGGAAGCCCAGACTTCCCTCTCTCCAGCCACTTCGTCTAGCTCTTCCCGGGGGATCCCGAGGCGTTCCCAGGCCAGCCGGGAGACATAGTCTTCCCAACGTGTCCTGGGTCTTCCCCTTGGCCTCCTACCAGCTGGACGTGCCCTAAACACCTCCCTAGGGAGGCGTTCGGGTGGCATCCTGACCAGATGCCCGAACCACCTCATCTGGCTCCTCTCGATGTGGAGGAGCAGCGGCTTTACGTTGAGTTCCTCCCGGATGGCAGAGCTTCTCACCCTATCTCTAAGGGAGAGCCCCGC